>NW_026624434.1:0-42622 GCF_030028575.1 Malurus melanocephalus
CCAAGAGTTTTCTGCCCCCAGGATGTGCGCAAGTCCTGCATGGTTGGCACAGTGGTGACACTGTTCACTGTGCCATTTGCCATAGTCCTGTGTTATTGCGGATTCCAATGGTGGAGGGGCAGGAAACAGTAAGTCATTTATCTCTGCACTCCCCACCTTCTTTAAAGGCTGCTCCAAGTGAGGAAACTTTCCCAGAGGGCTGCTGGCATTGTGGCCAGTCAGTGGCTCTCCAAATATCTCCGCTGAGGGCTCTGCTGCTGGGCAAGGCTTTAATTGGTAGGGKAATTGCTGGGTCTTTTCCTGGGGAACCCGCTGGGGCTGGAGCCAGCGCTGGCTGCCACTGAGGCTGCCTGGACCAGAGCAACCCCAGGAGCAGCAGGCAGAGGCAAAGCCAGGTGGGGAAGAGAAAGAGCGGGGCACGAGATTGCCCTTGGAAGGGASACRYGCTCCRRGCCCRCTCCTGGCAAGGAACCCTGCCGGCAGCCATCCCCTGCTCGCTGGGGCCTTGAGGGGCAGCTGTCCAGTTGGGCCAAGCTGTGCCAGAAGCTGCAGCCGTGCTGGGGAGYGTGGCCAGCTCTGGGCCCTGCTGTGAACGAGGGTCCYTGTGTCCCYGGYRCAGCTGGGGACCTCAGCCWYCYCCTCTCTCYACAGAGACCGTGCTGGATCAACCCAGCCAAGAAGGCGCCCCACTCCCTGGTTCACAGGGAGCCCCAAGATTGGCCGCTTTGACAGCCCTCAGCAGCCGCAGTCTCCCAGAAGACCATCACAGCCACCGCCCCCCGTGCCTGCCCCACAGCCCTCCGGCTCCGCCATGAAGCAGAAGACTTCTGACATTCCCCCAGCTCCTCCCCTCCCGAGCCAGCCSCCCTGGGCCAGCTAGGGCCAAAACTGGGCCAGCCAAGTCAGGGCTATGGCCACCAACMGCTTCGGGCATCTGCTCTCCTGTACAAATTATCTGTGCTACCCATGAGCCCGAGTCAGTTTTTGTACTGTTGTACCTTCAACAGGAAGAGGTGCACACTCTTCTCGTGCCCTGTTGCATCCTTTGCTGCATTGATTTTCATACAGCTAGGTGCTGGTTGAATCTGTTCAAGTAACTTTCTTTATAATAGCWCTGCATGTTTTACCTCACCTATTGGGGGGAAAAAAAAATAAAAAAAATTCTTCAGTTTAGACTTCATTTTTAATGTGGTTGGRCCACTCAAATTTTGAGCAATTAATTTTCCATTTCCTCCTTTTCTTTACAATCTATAAAAAGTTTATCTGGACATGGAAATYACCTGAATTAATGAGATTTATCTCAAAGCCCACAGGAGAATCTAGCACAAAATATCTACCTGCGTACTGCACAAGACATATTCAGAGGAAAATACTGAGGAGCTGAGGCTCATAGAACACCCAGAATACTGAGCCTGCAGAGGCAGCAAACAGCCCTGKCAGTGGCTGAGAGGACTTCTCCTCACAGACCTGCCTTACCTTCCTTCTGTGCTAAAATGCAAGGTTCCTCCTGAGAAAACACTGAGYTACAAACAAGTCTCCATTCCTCAACAGCAGCTACTCAGGTTCTTGACTTACCTTAAAAGGCAAAACCAAATGTTGTCAGAAWTTTCCATCAGAGCCTATTTGCAAAGAAACCCCACCATACGTGAGCAAACATTTATTAACATCAGTTCACTCAAAAGAAACCCCGCCCTGTGTTTTAAATAAACTTGGATTTTCTTTCCTCATGTATCAGCTGGATTGGTTTTCTCTTTTTTTTTCTATTTTTAGAGAGAACATTAGAATTATTTGGAAGCATTAAATGTTATCAGAGATAACATTTCAGGRGGAATGAATGTTCTCTGCAGTGACCAAAGGGTAACAGGCATTTCAGTGTGACCACAGAAAAAGGGTGGGTTGAACACAGAGGAGTGGTGAATGTGAAATGCTTATCCCATGCCCAGCCCTGCAGTTCTTACCAAGGTTCAACTGCTGTGATGGTCCATAAAGTACCTGSAAGTGCCCTCTCCATCCTCCCCTCCTGGACCCTGACATTCAGTGGTTGCAATTCCCAGGGCACTGGGAACGTGTCCTGTTTTCAGACAACTTCCTCCAGGTTTGCAGTGTCCAAAGTGCTTTCAGAGCAGAGGGTGTTSAAGGCATCTTCCTCCACCTCCTCTTCTTCCACCATCTTCAAATTCTTCTGCTCTTGCTTTGCCACCTTGGTGGAGTCAGACAATGCGCTTGAAGGCTACAGAACAGGACAAACAGTTCTATTTAATGATCTAATAAAAATCCCTAACAGAGCCTAAAAATCCCTAACAGAACCAAAGCAGAAGCAAGGATGGATAGCACAAGGAGGTCCAAAAATTCCCACTTTGAAAATGTTTTCAAAGTACATAACTCACATACCCAAGGGATTAATTTTTGGATGTAGGGACAATCCACACAAAAGCCTTCAAGACACAGGGCAGGGTGGCACTGCATTGATGCATTCAKCACACACCAACATGATGCTCAGAACAGTGAAAAGGTCTGTTTGTAGTCAAATTACATCTGTGCTTTTATAAAGCATTCAAATGTGAAAATTCAGTAGGTGCCACATAAACCTGCAATTAAAACAACAAGAAATGCAATCACATTTCCCTTTAAACATTTCCAATGTGTTTTTACCCACTGGATAAATTTGCCTTTGTTRCCTTGAACATGGATGATATTCATGRTAGAGTGGGCAAAGGGATGAGACAAGGGTTGTCTACGATTGGGAGCGTGTAATTATTATGCCTGCAGCTAATTAATCAAGAAAACATCTAAGCATGTCCACCCTTCAGTAGTTTGAAGAGCACAACCACACAAATGACTCAACAGAAATAAGAAGAAGCCAGACAGAAACAGGTATTTTTTGGAGGCAGTAACATGGGATTATGTACACCTCAAACCATGGCRCAGTAAACTGAAGTGTGAATTCAGGACAGTGGGCTTTGGCCCTCTGCTTGGTAGAGTTCCATGGGATTGARCCCTGGAGAGAAGAGTGACCCAAAAATGCTGGCTGATATTCAAGAATCACCTCCTCTCCARTCTTAGGAGCGATGCATCCTGACAAGGAGACAATCAGGCAAAAATGCCAGGGCACCTCCGTGGATGGATAAGGAGCTGCTGAGTGAACTCAGAGAAAAAYAGGAAGCTTACAGGTGGAAGCAAGGACAGGAGACCTGGGAGGAATACAGCAACATTGTATGGGAAGGGATAGCTAGGGATAAGGCTACAGGGAAACTAAGGTCCAGTTAGAATTGTGCCTGGCCAGGGATGCCAAAGACAACAGGAAGGGCTTCCAAAGGATGTTGCAAACAAAAGAAAGACTAGGGATAGTGTGGGCCCCCTCTGGAAGCACATGGGACACCTGGCTACCCTGGGTATGGGGAAGGTTGAGGTTTTCAATGGCTTTCAAGTCAGCGTTCATCAGCAATGCTCCAGCCATGCTGGCCATGGTGGGAAAGGCAAATGGGACTGGGACAATGAAGACCCTGAGCCCTCTGCAGGAGAGGATCAGGTTTGAGCCCATCTGAGGAACCTGAATGGGCTCAAGTCCATGGGATCCAATGGGATTCATCTGCAGGTCCTGAGGGAGCTGCAAACCAAACTGATAAGCCACTATACATCTTCTTTTTTTTTTTTTTTTTTTAAGTTGTGGCAGCCAGGTGAAGTCCACAGTGACTGAATGACTGGAAAAAGGGAAATTTAACCCCATTTTGGGGTTAAAGGAGAGAGTGGAAGACCGAGGAAACTACAGGTCAGTCTGCCTTCTGAGCCAAGCAAGATCATGGAGCACATTCTCCTGAAAATTTTTCTAAGACACATGGAAAACAAAGAGGTGATTTGCTTTATTAAGGGCAAATCATGCCTGATAAATGTGATGACCTTCTATACTGGAGCTACAGCACTGGGGGATGGGGCAGAGCAGCTGGCATTTTCTGCCTGGACTTGTGCAAAACCTTTGACACTGTCACACATAACATCCTTGTCCCTAAATTGGAGAGACACAGAGTTRATGGATAKTGGGAAGGAATTCTTCCCTGTGAGGGTGGGGAGRCCCTGGCACAGGGTGCCCAGAGMAGCTGTGGCTGCCCCTGGATCCCTGGCAGTGCCCAAGGCCAGGCTGGACATTGGGGCTGGGAGCAGCCTGGGAYAGTGGGAGGTGTCYCTGCCATGGCAGRGGTGGCAYTGGATGGGTTTTAAGTTCCCTTCTACCCCAAACCATTCTGGGATTCTGTGAACTGACACACATTAGTTACCTCCAACTCCCTTTTCACAGATTCAGACTGCCTACACTATAGCTAACATTCCATGTAAGCCCAACTGGTGTATCAGCTTCCCYTTCCTTATGCAAACCCATTATGGGATTAGTTCAACAGTTACACACCAAAGAATTAAATATTTTGTCTTCTTGCACAAACCATACATCATACTTTTCAAGTGAACAGCCCAGTATTTAAGTCCCTTTAGTCCGTCTAGTTTGACAGTATTTAACACACGGAGGGTGATCACAAAAAGGATGGAGTGATCAATTTCCCAGATTTTGGTTCTCTCTGGTTTCCTACATGATTATGTCTCACAAGCCATCATTAGGAGCTCAGGCTGACATCTCAGCTATCTGCAGAAAAGCAGCTGCATGGAAATTAAAWTGCCAACAGGACAAAAACATGACTGTCATGGACCACTTTGCTGATGGATAAAAGCTTTAGCATTCCGGGGTGTATTCCATAAACAGAATGCACGGATCCCTGTGTGCCATTCCCATACCTGCTGCTGCCTCCAGCCCTGGGGATTGGTAAATCCCTTTCAGGCAAACACAGTGAGAGCTCCCAAACTTTTCACATAAAGCTGAAAAGCACAGAAAAGCCCAGAAGGATGCAAACCTYGGCAGGATCCTTTTTGCTTCTCCTTTCACACCTACGCTATCTCAAAACCCAAATCCTGATTGCCAGTGGTCCACCTCAACCCTCAGATCACAAGTGCTGTAGATTCACCTGCTGAGCACCTGCCAGACCAGGCTGGATCTAAACTTCTGTTTTAAACTCAACGGAGAGAAAATAAAAGGTTTGGGCAATGTGTCACAGCTTCCTGCATGCTCACCCTGCCCTTCCCCAGGGCCTTGCTGTACCTGCAGCCCAGGAATGAGACCTATCTTATAATCAAGGACATTTTCCACTCTTTTTGCTGAAGCCGTGCCACTGTGAAAGGAGCTTGAGATTTGCTGAGTTCAAGAGGAAATGAGAGCCTTGAGATCTGCCATAGTTTATTGAAAGCACACAGAGAGTCCTAGCAAGCAGCGACCAGAACACCCTGGCCCTGCTCGATGGCAGAACCCAAATCATCAGGCCAGGAACTCACTCAGGCAAAGGCTTGGGCTGTCAATCCTCAGCAATGCCAAAACCCCTCAGAACAGTGAGCAGGGGACACCCACATTCATTGTGTCCTTCATTCTCTGCAGATGCCATCTGRGGGACTGTGCACCAACTCACCCACAGTGAAACTGATTCTGATTTTCCAGGGATTTCAGGCTCTGGATGTCATGGGAACAGACAGAAAAGGGATCTCTAAACCAAGACTGAAGCCTCCATCACCCTCCTTGCATCGTCTCCTTACAGCCACTGTACACCCATTCCTTTACTTGTACACATTTAGTGATCTCCGATATTTAGGAATATCCAGGAGAAAAAAGTGCTCTAAAAAGGCTAAATCTAAATAATACACATTTATCTTGAGAACCTATAGTATAATTTACAGCAGAAAAAAAAAATATGGCATCAGTCCTGTGGAAAAAAAAATACTTTCCTGAAGTAATTTAGATATACAATCTTAACAGGAGTCAAAACCTGGTAGCAAAGGCTCAGGTTGTGTCTGCTCCTTACAGCCTGCACAGGAACTGCTGCCAAACCCATCAGCCAGAGCCACRGAAAGCCAGGAGCAACACTGACTGAAGCACTATGAGCCAAATTACAGTCTCACTCATCCTATTGTGAATTTCCAATTTTCCCCTCCATTTACTCCAAAATTTGTTCATAAAGAAGAATTATTTAYCCCATGAGCACCACTAAATAAAGTTGAAAACACTAGATCTCTCTTTTCCAATTACTGCAGGAGAGCCTCATTCCAGATGCTGAGTAGCTAAGAAATGTCAAACACAACACCTGGTTACTGAGAGCTGCTGCTGTTTCCTCAGCAGCTACACAACACATCATTTCTTCTCTTTAAATAGTTTATGCCAAGAGCAAGACCACAGCCTAACCAGTAAAACCACTCAGGATAAAAACCAAACTGCATTTAGGTGAGGCTGTTTGTTCCCTGCTTTGGTTTCCCACCGGCTCCGCAGCAAGAGGGGCTGCAGGGACATACAGGGACTCCCTGAACATACAGAACATTTTTACAGCTTTTTGCAGGTTTTTCAGCAGTACCCACACATTCCCTGGTGCACACTTGGGCTCTTGCCTGTGCAAGCCCTGAATGAGGACACGCTGCAGGCAGCAGCAGAGCCCCAAGGCAAATGGGGACACTGGATTCCATTTCTCCTTCCTTTACACACAGAGCTGTCCCAACACACTGGGCCTAGCAAACAAAAAAGACAACACCCAACATTTTTGGAGTGGAGAGTAACTTCAGGAACATGCCAAGAACAATACAGCACCACTAATATTGTTTTAACTCATCTCGGAAGTTCCTTGTGGGAGCAACTGTTTTCAGAACCAACAATTTTTAAAGSGTTGATAACATTCACAGTATGACTTTATTGGAAAGGGTTTGCAAAACAAATTTTAGGTGCTTAGCACCACATTTTCACTTTTCTCCCTGACAGCAAGGAGTCTGGAAGGAATAATGTTTTGTTTTTTTTTTTTATAATAATGAAGTGACCTTTCTGGCAAAAGAAGCAATTTCCACAGCCCTGCTGTTCTGACTGGCTCTGTGCACTGACCCCAACCTGGCCACACAAATAAGACCAGACTTCCAAAATCCTGGAATGTCAGACTTAAATGCAAGCTGTGCTGATCCTCAGTCCTGCAACACCTATGAACCAAGGAATAAAATATAACTATAGTCAAGCTAGAGACATAATTTCTATAAATGTAGTTTATATCTCTTAACTAGCCCCCCAGCTACCTAATCCAATGCAAAACATAATTCTATCAACGAGTTGGCAAACAAGCTGAAGCACAGCAACTTCGAGGTTCTTAAAATAAAAATTTCCAGTTAAGTAATTTCAAAAGCAGTATTTTTATATACTTCTAATTTCCAACTATTCCCCCAGTAGAAAGGGTCATTCCACTTACATCCTGCTTTCCCATCAGCTCTTTCTCCAACTGGGATCCTTCAAGACTGTTTCATCCTCAAGTGTGSTTCCAGAACTGGGAACAACTTAATAAACATAAAGTCTTTGAMTGCTTAATAAAAGAATGCCATGTCTCTAGGCAGGTTTAGAGAACAAGTCAATGAAAGGCAAACCTTGTCTGGGTCAGCAGTAAAATCTTAGTTCTATTGGTAAATATGGCTATGAAAGTAAATAAGGAATTTATACTCAACCRGCTCATCTGGTCACTCCTCAGGTCAACCAAAAATATAAGTTGCAAGTTATGAATCACTTTGAATGAAAGGAAAATGGGAGAGATGCACTTAAAAAGTACAAGAACACATTAAAAACACACACAGAAATAAAAACTCTGAAGTAAATCCAAGAACTGGACAGGATATTCTTAATCACTGCACAGTTATAAAACACATCAACAACYATTTCAGATACCAAATACACTCATGGTGGATACACCATGAGCACTGGTGGATAAAAATCAGCCYTTGAGAATAGGAAGGGTGATCCTTTGTAGTATTGGGTACCCTRGGGGAACATGTGTCCTGTAATATAAAAACCAAAAGTACAGATCTTCAGCCAGCCAGCCAGCCTCCTGTGATACCAGTATMGCATGGAAACAATCAGAAATCCGATTTTTAGCAAAGAGGAAGGTCAACAGCCTCCAAAAGGCTTCTGCTTCTTGATGGCACACAGCAGACACAAGTCAGGCAACATTCCCATGCAGCTGGGGCAGTGACAGTGACAGTGACAGTGACAGTGACAATGACAATGACAGTGACAGTGACAGTGACAGCAGTGTCCAGTCCCTGAGGGCACAAGCAGAGCACACCTGCCTTAAGCTCAGGGGGGACCCCCACCCACACCCCCTGTCCAGGAGCCCCATTTGCACCTGCACTGAGTCCCTGTCCTTCCCCGAGCAATGCTGTAGCTGTACCTGCCTCTGCTCCTTGCCCAGGCTGCTAGATGGGCCATGGACACTGTACCCTTCCCACCAGCCCTGTCCCAGCCCTGTGTGCCACTGTTCTCGACAGGACTCCTTAGACGGCCCCAGACCTTCTTCATGACCACTCCTTGCATGGGCTGGTACCGGAGCCTGTCTGCAGCACCCAGCTTTGCCACCCTGTTCAGACCTCAGGCACGGCTGGTGCCACCGCCCCTCTGGTGCCACCGTCATTTCTGGTGACATGTCCCTGCTGGTGGAGGAGCCCTGCTCGTGCTGCTCCCCARCCAAGGAGAGACCAAATCACTGCTTTGGGCTGCTCAGCATTTGAACCAGTTTAAAACACTTACTCACCTCTATCACAGACAACTTAAAACCCACACACCAACACCATAAAGTCACCTCATCCCCAGAGGTGAGCAAACCCGAGCGAACAGAAGGGTGATGGGCTTAAAGCATATTGGGTTTCTAATTTAGCGCAAGCACTTAGTTGTTCACAAGCCTTGCTTGTCAAACTGGATTGGGCGATGCTCTCGTGCTAAAGAGGAACCAGAGAGAAATTAGTTAAGAAATTAGACACAAACTCGGGGCGCAGGCTTGGCAGACAAGCGGAGCAGGGTGGCACCTGCCCGCTTTGCCTGAACGCCTTTTCCTGACAGACAAAGGCGCGGGCGGCTCCGCTGCGGGGCTAGCCCGGCTCTCCTCGGAGCAGCAGCGAAGCAGCGGCGGCTCCGCCCCGCCCGTCCCGTCCGTCCCGCCCCGCCGCTGGCCGGGGCCGATCGCTCGGGATGCTCGGGCAGCGCCGCGGGACGGGCGGGCGCGATGGAGCCGCCTGAGGGCTGGGACCCCTACGGGCGGCCGGCCCGGCGCACGCAGTGGCTGGTGAGCGCCCTCGCCTACCACTACGGGCTGGACCGCGGCGTGGAGAACGAGATCGTGGTGCTGGCCACCGGCCTGGACCAGTACCTGCAGGAGATCTTCCACCACCTGGACTGCGCCGGGGCGGGCCGCATCCCCGGCGAGGATTTCCGCACGCTGTGCCAGGTGCTGGGGCTGGAGGAGGCGGCGGACGCCGAGGAGTGCGCGGGGCTGTGGGACGGGCTCTCGGCCGAGCTCACCTTCCGCCAGTTCCACGCGCGGCTCTGCGGCCACTTCAGCACCCGCGCGGGGCCGCGGCTGCCGCTGGGCCGGGAGAGCGAGCACATCGAGACCCAGATCCGCCTGCGCAGCCCCCGGCGCCGCCGCCGCGCACACCCCGCCGGCCCGGGGAACGCGGGCAGCGCCGAGCGCCGGCCCACGGGGCCCTGCTCCCGCGAGTGCTACGAGGAGATCGTGGCGCTGGAGCAGGCCGAGGACCGCATCGCCAAGCTGGAGGAGGAGAACGGCAGCCTGCGGGAGCTGGTGGAGGACATGCGGGCCGCCCTGCAGAGCAGCGACGCGCGGTGCCTGGCGCTGCAGGTGAGTGGCCTCTGCACCGCACCCCGGGGCCGCTCCGGTGGCCCGGGCTTGAGGGACGATGCTGCTCTCGGGAAGTCGGTGTTGATAACCCCTTCCACCTCCAGACTGAGACCGAGGTTGCTCATTCATCCTCGGCATTAACTTTTTAGCAAAGTTTAGTTGCACGGAGGCTTTAAGGAGAAATGTATCTCCATCCATGTGCCGTGCTATATGGGACAGGCTGATTAGCACTCTGTTAAAAGTGTAGGGGAGTTCAGCTTAACAAACCCAAGTGTACAAYGCTGCTGCTTGTTCTATTGCACGTGCAGTCAGGATGTGCTGAGACCATATACTGCATGTGCACCATTGCAGGGGTTTTCCTGAAGTAAAAGTAAGAACTTTTGGATTCTTACCWGCACAGCACATGCACTGCCTCCGTCATAAAAGCCTCAGAAAAATCAGAAGTTTGTATTTTTCAGAGCATGGTCACGAGAGCTCAGAGTTGGAGCCAGTTCTGCAGGCAAGCTGATGAATAGTCTCGGGCTCCTCTGCAGAGCCCCATTAATTCTGGGGCTGGTTTCTGCTGGTTCTGCTGTGCTGGCTCGAGTGAAGCACATACACACTTAACAGCAGTTAAATTGCTCTGGCATGAAATAGTGTGGAACAGGCAGAGCACTGAAGGATAGTGTTCACCAGTTGTTCTGGCAGGTCTGATCAGGTCTGCTTTGATACCAACACAGCACTCACAGAACTCTGCCCCACGTATGACACTTCCACTTGCTGTAGCTGCCTGTTCCTCTTCACAACATCCAGCCAGACAGATCAAACCCACTTTTGCCATTTTCATCTGAAAAGGGAAAGGAAATCAGAAGCCAACATGAGGTCACTGATCAGAGGYCCCAGGAAGAATCAAAAGGACGAAGAGGAGAGCTCCAGAACACCCTTGGCTGCTCTCTGCTCTCTTCTTCTGGACACATCTTAATTGGAAATATCTTTCTCAGCACATTACTTGGCTTCTGAGTACAGACCATAGTAATGACATTAAAGCTATGCAGAAACTTGTGCAATAACACAATAATTAGTAATTTGAAAATTAAATGTATAGCTAGGTATTAAAGTTCACTTTCCAGATATTGTTTCTTTGTATTTGGCAARGGTTAAGTAGGTTTAGTTGCTGATTGACTATATGTGATTTTAAAAAACCCCAACAAAACACATCCAGTCATTTTCAGTCCGAATTATAATCGCAGTTGCTTTTAAACACTTCAATTTCTCCCTGCTTTCTGCCCCTGAAAGGTGGGACTGCGGAAGAGCCACGCCAACCATAAAGAGGAGGGAAGCTGCTTCGTAGGGAGTAAGAGACCATTGACACAGAACCACTCGCAGAATGAGTCCCTCCAGAGTGTCCTGAAGGAAATGGAGCTCATCCGAAGCTCCAGGGATGGGCAGATTGAAGAAGCCATCAGGTTCAACCAGGAGCTGGAGCGGGAGCTGAAGAGCTCCCAGGAAGCTCTCGTCAGCCTGGGAGACTGCAATCGCAACCTGAAGAGGGAGCAGGCAGAGATGAGGAGGAAGGTGGAGGAGGCCAGACTAGCTGTCCTGAACAGCCTTGGCAAAGTGAAGGAGCTGGAAGTGAAAGCCAACAAGGTGCCACATCTGCAAATGTACATTCAGCAGCTGGAGKCACAACTGCAGCACTACAGGTAAGCTGGGGTGCATCAAAAAATGCCTGTAAATGACAATGTTGGAATACAAGTCAATTTGAGAATCACTGTTGTGGCTTGTAAAACATCTCCAGATATATCCYGTAAAATGTAGCCAGAGAGAAATCAGAAGCTGCTTAGCCATTTTCTTGGATTTCCTCTTACGGATCCTTATCCATGAGAGAGCTGAGAGCATCCAGTGGAAGGTAGGCCAAGGAAGGCTGCTGATCTACAGAGAGCTGAAGTTACTCCTCAAACACACAGCAACAGAACTCAACATGGTAATGCTTCAAGAAGGCTCCAAAACAAATTCCTGACTCTCCAGAAACCATTTCCAACACACTTATTTTTTTCACTGCATTTCCTGGTCATTAGGTCACATCCCAAGCCAGCTGTAATCAGATGGCTCACACTCCATTTCATAAAAGAATATCTTTAACAATATCTTTCCCCTAGGAATTGGGGAAAAGCACACAAGGCCAACTTCTGGCCAGTGATTTTGAACTTGCCATAACTTCACTGCTTCTTCACTGACAGGRTAGGTAATACTCCTAGTGAGAATGAGAAGACAGGAGCTGAAATGTTCCTAAACCCACAAAATAATATAGTGGGAGTCTCAAACAAAATATACATTCCCCAACTAAACCCCACTTTTGTAATAGCATGAATGAATCTTTCCAGAAGCCAGAAAGTTGGTCACAAATTTAATAGTTCACTGCTTTTGTTGCTTTTTATCTCAGATGRAACTTGGACTCGTGGATGGTTATTAAGTGTTAGGCATTCCTGCCCAAGTTTCAGATTGATGTATGGAATTAAATCTAGTTTATATTTTCACTGACCCGAAGMAAAGTCAGTATTTGTAGATAAATATATATATTGACTAATGTTACTAAATCTAGTATTTTAATAAATTGCATCTTCTGAAGTCCTTGTCTCTTCCTAAACTCACACTTCCTCTGCTTATAAGAAGAATTCATAGTGAGTTATTTGTGGCATCTTAGCTATTGTACTGTTTTATGGAGTGAGGAAATTCT
Source organism: Malurus melanocephalus (assembly GCF_030028575.1). NCBI lineage: Eukaryota > Metazoa > Chordata > Aves > Passeriformes > Maluridae > Malurus > Malurus melanocephalus. Next base: position 12,454 of record NW_026624434.1, read on the forward strand.
AAAAATAACCATTTTATCCAGTGTCTTTCTGTAAGCATTGTGTATGTTGATACTTGTACGGTTGCAGAAGATCAAAGAAGATAAAAGCATTTATTTAAACATCTATAGAATTTAAAAACCACTGCGAGGGCACGTAGTGTTCGGGATGACTGTCAGGGGTCCTTGGATGAATGACACAACTCCTGCTGCTAAAAGGTGTCACACAAYTTGTCAGGTTTCTGCTGTTCTCCTTGACATGAGCACCAAAGATTTGAGATGAATTCTTGTCCTGTAGAATTGCTTTTCCCAAGTAGGATGAAGGATAAAAAGGATCACCTTCAAACAGGTCGAAGGCAATAAGGAATGTCCACTGCCYTGGAGAGCAGGAACTTGATGGGTTRCATCAAAACAAATAGTGCAAGTTTAAAAATGTAAATTACATGTTCCTTGTAAGATAACCATCATTTGGAGTACTTGTTTTTAAATTGCATGCTGTTTTAAAGTGAGTATAAAGCTCAGGAATGGTGCTGGACTGACCATTTGGGAGCTACACCCCTTTTTTAGCCCCATGGCACATTAGGCAGAGGCCCAGGCCAGCTCCYACATTCTGAGAGTCTCTSGTGGCTGTAAATCACCTCCACAGCTCTTGGTGTAAACATTTCAACTTAGAGATGCATAAAGATGATTGTGACTCGCATGCCTGTGGTCATGGAACATCATTATTCCACACATTGCCCAGTGTGGCACAGAGGTTCCCAGACTGGCAGGAAACTGTTAATGAGCAGTGCAGAGCTATGTTAGGGTGGTGAAGGGGTTCAGCAGCAGCGTGGCTGAATTCAAGGTGAATTTTCCACACAGCCTCAGCCATCCCAGCCTGTCCCAGTCCYTTTGCTTCCTCACTCTGGTGCTCAGGCAGCGCAGGCTTCTCCTGTGCTGGGAAGGAATCGCCTTCTCCTGGTGTGCAGGAGTCCAGATCCGTGGGTGTAGCTCAGGTGGGGTGGGGAAGAGATGAGGGGAGGTGAGGAAGGGACAGCTGGGAACCCACAGGATTCTGTCACTTGGCAAGTGTGTCACCTGTCCTGTTGGATGTCAGGCTGTGTTTCAGTGTCACCTGTCCTGTTGGTTGTTTCAGGCTGTGTTTCAGTTGGTGTCACCTGTCCTGTTGGATGTCAGGCTGTGTCTCAATGTCACCTGTCCTGTTGGTTGTTTCAGGCTGTGTTTCAGTTGGTGTCACGTGTGCTGTTGGATGTCAGGCTGTGTTTCAATGTCACCTATGCTGTTGGTTGTTTCAGGCTGTGTTTCAATGTCACCTGTCCTGTTGGTTGTTTCAGGCTGTGTCTCAATGTCACCTGTCCTGTTGGTTGTTTCAGGCTGTGTTTCAATGTCACGTGTCCTGTTGGTTGTTTCAGGCTGTGTTTCAGTGTCACCTGTCCTGTTGGTTGTTTCAGGCTGTGTTTCAATGTCACGTGTCCTGTTGGTTGTTTCAGGCTGTGTCTCAATGTCACCTGTCCTGTTGGTTGTTTCAGGCTGTGTTTCAATGTCACCTGTGCTGTTGGTTGTTTCAGGCTGTGTTTCAGTCACTGCTCCCCTGAGCAGTTTTCTCCTTTGCCGGGTGCCATACAGAGTCTGTGAGCAGGACCTGGATTTGGCAGGAACTGGTGCTTCCAGGKGGTGGTGGAGAGGAATGGGTGGGGGCTTGGGTGAGCTGCAGAAAGCATTTACAGCTGCAGAAATGTCTCCTGAGAATTGCTCTGAGCAGGCTTGGTGAGCCACAGGTTTCCCCCAGCTAAAGTCAGTTTTCTTCCACAGAGGATCATATTCAGGAATGAGTCCAATCTATGTACGTTACACACTGCTCCTCTTTCCAGTTTCATATTTATAAAGGAAATGATTTATTCTTTTAGGTCTAGATTTTAAAAGCTCCTTAAGTACCTAAACCCCCTCTCCTAGACCTTTATCTGATACCTTCTCACTGTCATTTAGATCTGGAATCACAGCCATGACCTTAATTTATAATCCCTGATGCAGGAAGCAGTGCAGTTTTCATTTATTCAAGGAAGTGCTTAAGGACCTGCAAGAGATTAAATGTTGTCCTAAATTGGAGCATGTAATTAAAATCACCTATTCCTCGTTTCATATTCCTGCAAGTTTGTATGGCTTAAACATGAGCTTTTTCTGAGTGCACAGGTTCCTGTGCCAGGGTTTGAAAAGTCCCTGTCACATCATTAGTTCCCTAAACCAACCTGATTGACCAAACAGTTCACAGTTCTTGTCTTCAGGTGCACATCCTGATCTTCCTGTCCTGATGAATGTGTCGGGTTTCTGTCCCCTTTCCTCCTCATGTGATGTCTGGATAATCTTTTAGCTTTTAGTTTTTAATCCCTGTCAAGTTAGCGAGTCAGCTCAGATACTTCAAAGGTAAACTTCAAGAAATTCCTTGCTGCAAAGCATGAGTTCAGTTCATTTCAGAGGAAGCAAATGTCACAAGAAATGACATATTTATCATTGGTATTATATAAAAAGTGTATAATTCCCAATGTCTGATTACAGGAGAGTTTAGGAAGTCAGACAAGTCCCATTTTTATGCAGTGMTGCCCAGGGAGCTTTTCCCAGAGGACAAATCATTAACCAATGTTCCCCAAATTCTCTTTTTTTTCTGCAGTAAGTTTTGCTCCAACATTAGGTATCCATGTATTCTAATATAGTCCTATGGTTTCTAAGTCCTGTTAATAAAAAATCCCAGGTATAAAAATGTTACTACAGTAAAAATGTCACATCTGCTGCTTCTTTTTATCCATTGAGCCATTTGCCCTGTCAGAAAAGGAAATTAGATTGGTTTGACATGAATTGTTCTTGCCAAATGTAAGTTGGCTCTGTTTTCTGTACTACATTGGAGGTGGCTTAGAAATTGATTACTTAATAAAGTATATATATTCTTTTTCACTTAAATAGCATTGGAGGCAATAGAGCAATTTAACAGCCATTTTTTTGATCCCCATGTAACAGATAAAAAGAAAGGTTATTTGGAATTGAAATACACTTCATAATACAGATGTTCACCGTGGGTTTATGTTGCTGTATTAGTCAGCAGCACAGTAATTACATAGGTCAGTGAAAGAGGTCATAAAATACCAAAAATGCTTCCCATATGCATGGTCTGTCTCCCAAATTACTTAATTATCCATCAGCATTTCTATGTGTTAATGAGTAGGAAGCCTTTTGGCATGGAATGCAGAGAGGCTTGCTCAGCCCTTCATRTTCTCCTGTAAATATGAAGATCGAGGCCTCTAGCCTCATTTCCTCCATTTATTTATTTAATCTGTGTCAATTTGTCCACAAAGTTATGCTCTAGGTGATCTTATACTGGAAGCAGTGCTGTTTTTCTACTCTTTCAGGAGCCAATGCCCTGATCTTTCCAGTAATTGCTCAGGTTATCGTTCATTCTGTAAAATATAACAAGATGGACCAAGCAGGTTCAAATCAATAATCCAGGAACAGGAGAGGAATAGGGAAATATTCCAGACTGATACAGGATCAGCTCCTTAAGTGAAGGAAGAGAAGCCCTAGGAAGGAAACACTAATGAACAAAAGATGTCTACACTAGGTTATTTCCAATCAGAATGGTAATCTTTTATATTTAGGCACCTTAGAACTGCTCTTCTATTTTTTTTTTTTTTTTAATAGACAATAAAGAAAATCTGGACAATTTCTGCTGTCATCAATGCCAGCTCCTTGCTGTTGAGAGATGAAGGGCATCTTGGCAATTTGTTCCACAAACTTGAGTGGAGGCTGTGGGTGTGCATGTGCTGGACAGAGCTGCAGGTGATGTGGACATCCTTGGGCAGCCACAGGGACTGGTGGCAGGCAGGGAACCAGAGGTTTCCAATCTCACAGACAGCAAAATGAAATGTTATTTTGCAGAGCCTCATCTGTAAAAGCACTCAGATTCTTCTGGGTGAACTGATGGCATTTTATTTTCTAACTTTGCCTGTAGCTGATCTTGTTTTCTGCTAAAGAGAGTGAGAAGTTTTGTATCACAGAGAAGTTTTTCTGATCTTGTTTTCTGCTAAAGAATGTGAGAAGTTTTGTGTCACAGGGAAGTCTGCCAAAAACCACAGAAGAAGTTAGCAGGAGCAGGTGAATATGACCCCATCATATGAAGCTTAGGCTACTTGTGGGTCTGTAGTCATGGAAGAACCATGAGCTAAGCAGGAAAATCCTATTGGTCTCATTGAGAATGCTTTAAAGGAACATTCTGATTCCGCAAAAAGGGAAAATGGAAAGTGTTATACATGGTAGGGAGAACTGTACGGAGCCATTTAAATACATTCATTTGGAAATGTAGAATTGTTCAGCATCTCTTTCTGTGGAAGGGCTACTTTTCTTTCAAAAGCAAGAGTCTTTCAAAGCTTCCCATAATAACAGCAAACCCTTCACTTCATTCCCCTAACTGCATCCTCCGCCCCTCTGTGCCTGTTTGGATCATGCTGACCCCTCCTACACCAGAGGGGTTTGTTTTATCCAAGGGGGTGTGCAGTCAGTGTTTCTGSAGCTTTTCTCCCCTGAATGAGTGCCTGGAAATCCAGGAAACCTCCCTGCTTYRCCTGCCTGCCCTGSCTTGGTGCAGTTTCCCCAGTACCAAACCCTCTCACTGCACAAACTTTCTGSGTGATCAACATATTGCCCATCTCATCTTATGCCCCACCAAAAATGAAGATTGATTTCATACCTCAGCCATAGCTTTAAAGAAAAAACTCAACTCTGCCAGCCCTTTCAAACCCAAAGATTGAGTCCCCATGAGAGGCTTGGAAGGGGSCTTAGAGGAGGAACAAGAACACATGGGGCAATAAATATTTTACTTCAGGCAAGTTGGCCACATCTCCCTAACARATGCTTTGAAGAGCCAGCAGATATTTTTGAGTTTGCCTTTTCTTCAGGCTGGTTTTGTCAGACAAAGTAATAATGTATAACCTCAAAATATAACCTGTGGCTGGAAATTGGGCCTTTTATCTTCTCTGGATGTCTAAGGTTGACAAAAATCTGAATTAAAACTACCAAGGGCAAGATCCTGAGAGGACCAGGGTATTGACAAGTGCTTCAGTCAGGCACTTGTGCACAAATTTGGTATAAAATACTTAAGGACTCTACTGAGCCCCTCCAGAGATGAAATTAAAATAAATCTACCACTTGTATCTCAGACAGGTTTAGTGTAGGTTACTTTTCTGTCAATTTACAGGAGTTAGTTTGAAAATCAAACAGGGCTGATCACCTATACTCAGGCACAAACAGAGAATTCTGCATTCTTTTAAGCTTTTTATTCTGGTGAAAGACTAAAAGGGATGAAATTTTATTTGTTATTTTCTTCATAAAAGTTGAAAATTGCWTCATGARGATRAGAAGTTCTATTAAAGCAGTAAGGWGGGATTATTTGCTCTGTGTSTCAGTTTCCTTCARAATATAAAACARAGTAAATTGTAATACAGCTGCTGAAACCCCACATTTTCAAAGAGATTCAACTAATTTGTCTTACTAAAATGGTCTGGTCTCAGAATACAGAAGGATGAGTGATCTGCAGGGGAGGAGGCTTTATCTCTCAAAAAGAACCCAAAACATTCAATGATGTAACAAAGTGGGTGAAGTCACCCTAGAAGTGAGGGAAATTTGTTGATGTCATGCTTAAAAAAGAAACAGAACCAAAACCCAAATCCAGCAAAAAGCCATTAAAATTTGTGTATCATAAAAAAGGTGTGATCAGGGCATTTGGACCTGTCCACTCAAGCTGCCCTTTGATTTGCGGGTGAGAAGTTCGGTTTCAGCATCCTGCTTCAGCCAGGGAAGGGTGTGACAGCTGCACAGACATTATTCCATTTCATCCTTAAAAAGTTCYTCTGTGTGAAAGCAAATTATCTGGAAAGCTGGGAAAATACCTTGAAAGTAAATGAACTGACTCCATGTCTTCCCTGGGAATTTGCAGACCCACAGCYGAGCTGAGTTCCTAAACCCCATCCTCAGGATAGCACAGGCAAGGACAAAATATTTTAAATACCCCCGTGTTCCTCAGCACCCTGCCAGGAGCAGGGCACCCAGGAGTGGCATCAGGCAGCATTTAAACCTCCCTGGGCTCTGAGGAGGYTGGGGGTGAGCTGATAAATGTCACTGATGAGAGGAAACACAGCACAGGCCATTTCTGTGCTTCCAGGGGCACGGGACAGTCACTCAGCAGCCCTGCAAATATTTGCTGTGTTTGGGTCTCCTGCTGAATCCCTGCCCATGTTTGCTGTGCTTCTCCCTTCCCTTCGTTCTCCTGGGTGTCCTTTCAGCTTTTATCAGAGTCTCATCTGCCTGCTTAGCAGCAGGATTGAAATCCAGGCTGATGTTTGCCTCTCTCATGCCTGGCTGGCAGTGTCCTCTTTGTGATACCCAGCACGTTTCCCTGGATTTGCCTGGGTATCTGAACCTCAGCTGCTCACAGCTGCAACCCCTGAGAAAACCTGAGGAAAACTGCAGTCATATCCTAAGGAAAATGATGCCCTCAAAGCATTAAAAAAAACCCCTAAAAAATAATGTTCTGCATTATGAGTAAAACTTGGAGTAAATGCRTCTGATTTTACTGATTCATGCCCTCAGATAATCCCAAACTGGGAATTCAAAGACAGGCTGAGGTTGTGGGGGGAAGAAGGAGGGCAGGAGGAGGAGCTGGTCAAAGTGCCCTTTATCATGGAAAAGAGACATCCAGGGATACCCAGTTCCACCTCCCCTGTGGCAGGAGATCTTTACGATCTCCTAAAGATGCAAAGATTAACTTTGAGGTCCCTTCCAACCCAGGCCWCTCTCTAATTCCGTGATATTTTCACAATTCCAGATGTGAAACCTGTCTGTGTGCTTAAGTCAAGCAAAGCTGAAAGCTGTAAAATCCATCAAGAGACTTTAGTACAGAAAACAATCCTTAACTTTGAAAAAAAGGGAATTTTTATACATTTTAATAACTTTTCATAATACCCATCCCRAAATTTGGCAAATTCTGGGGAAAATGAATAGGCATATGTGTCCTTAAGGGATCACAAAGTCASAGCTCAACTTCAGAGGCTGGAAACATAAAGCACAGACTGAAGCCTGGCCATTATTGCAGGGATCTGTGTCCCAGGAGCTGCCTGTGCTCTGCTCACCATTCCACACAGGATTGCACTTTATAAAAAAAGAAATTTTCTTTATAAAAAAAGAAATGGTTGGCCAGCAAATGCCAGCTTTGAGCACAAGGCATCGTTAGGAAATTACTGCTGTGGAACAATTAATTTCAGCCTTCACAGCATCGTTCTTAAAACCTCATGAAAAATATGGTACAGAGGCTGTGACTGATGTGGGCTGCAGTCCCTCCTTGTTTGGGGAGGAGAGTTTTCTCTTGTGCTCTGAGTGCCATTGCCATCACAGCACCCCCATCCATTCCAGGAGCAGAGGCACCGAGTGCTGCCRGTCAGATTTCAGCAGGGAACCCCCAAACCTTTCAATAAACCTGCAGAATGAAAACCAGGCCCTGTGCTTTGTTTTGTGAGGAGCCTCTGSTGTCAGCAGAACGTTYCAGGGAGGGTTCATGGTGTCACATGAATCATAACCCTGAAAAAATGTGGTGCTCAGTGCACATCTGCTCTGCTGTCGCTCTCTGTACTTGACCCCAGCACATGTCCTTGGCAGGAGTTCACTGARCATCAAAGCAGCTGAGGGCAGCCAAGTTTAAAGCACAGCACTGGCAGCTCTAAGCCCAGCTCTGAGTGCAGGGTTTTCACTCTCCTGGAGCTGGTGGGTCTAAGGGGCACTGCTTGGCACAAATTAYACAAGACACAGATACGAGCAATCCAAGCAAAGCCAATGCTCGTGAAAGCTGCAGAACAGGAGGTTTTCCTGCCTATTTCTGTGCCAGCAAGTGGGCAAGGGTGGCATTTCCAACAGGACAGGTGGGGGCCACAGCTGTGCTTGGTGGGGCATCACCCTCTTGTCACCCCATGAGCCCCCCCATCACTATCTGGATGACAATAATAAATCCAATTTCTAAGTACCACTTTAAGATACAAAAAAGAAATTATATTAAATACTTCACTTTGGTTTCACGTGGAAGAGGCAGTTTCCTTAGTTGCAAAATATTTTTTGCTCAGATTTCTAATTCAACCAAACAAAAATAATAGGAAAATATCTGAACTGTTATAAAGCAAAAGTTAGGAGAGCAGCTGGTCCTCAGTCTGAGAGGTCTGTGTTTCCATTAATGAAYGTATCTGGCTCTGCTTAATTTCCAGTGCAGTCCACATTCCCTAGGGAGAGTTCCTTCAGCAGAGCAAACAGAATAAGAAAACCAAAAATAAGAGCATTCTGAGTTTCTATTGCCAGCGAAGCTGTGGCTGTGCTGCTGGAGGTGATGGGGTTTTCAGAAGTTTTCCAGCTGGGAAATGTTCCCACCACTGGCAGGATATTCCTGGGTAAATGCACTGCCTTTGAACAAAAGACCTTTCAGTGCAGCCAGGGGTTGGTATCTCTCAGGAAAGTTGTGATTATTTTCTCCATATCAGAATTACACACCAGGTTTATTCCTGGGCTGTCAATCTCACACTCGCTGCTTCCCTCCCTTTCCCCTCCTTCTGTGCCTCCTTTGCTCTCTTTGCTTTGGGGATTTTAATTCATCGTGATTTACAGTTTCCAAAGGATGCTTCAAATGCCTTTGAAAACAGGAAACTTGAAAATTAAATAAGTTTAAAGCTTTTGAGGTAAATACTGTGCAGGATGTGAACGATCTAAGCTTTGATTTTGCATCAAAAACCCGTCATTAAGGATCTAAGATCCTGAGAGTTTGGACCTGTACTGTTTATAAATTTGAGGAACTGTCAATCCCTAAGGCTTGGCACTTGTTTTCAAGTATTAAAAGTGATTTATGCTTAAATTGCAGTTCTCAAGCCTCACCAGTTAAGGCCCWGCTGCTGCAAGCAGCAATGTCTTGCGTCAAACAAGTCTTTTCTTCTGATTAGGGTGCACCTGGCTTTTAATCCAAATTACCTCTATATGAAATGAYGTTGTTTTTAGCAGAGAAAATTATTAATGCTGGAAAGGCAGAAATTATTTCTTCCTCTTCCAAGCAGAGGGAGCTTTCCTGTGGCAGGTTCCCATGGATCAGTTAAATTAATGGATCTCTGTTTCCTGAGTGAGCGTGACTCACGGAGCAGAAATCGCCAGGAAGTAATTGATGCTTTGCTGCCTCGTGTCCTCAAACCGAACCTTTAATTCCATTAATCCACATTTACCCGTCATTATACCCAGGAAACAAACAGCAAATAACCCCTGAGAAGAGCAATGACTCCACAAAGGCACCGTGAGCCCTGCGGTGTCCGGGCAGTGCCGGGAAGGCAGCGCTGAACGCGATCCTTCCCCCTCCAAAAAAGAAAAGGCCCTAGAGAGGGCAGAGGGAGCTGCTGTGGTCATTACCATGAAAAAGGAGCTGTCAAAGCATCCCCTTCTTTCCTCCTGCCTCCCTGGGCAGCCTTTCTCTGACCCGGGGAACGGGAGCTGGAATCGAAGTGCGCAGCGAGCAGAGCGCAGGGATGGGGCACAGCTCAGCTCGGTGCTCCTTTGCTTCATGGGGGCACAGGATGGGCCTTCGACGGAGAAATTCCATCCCTTTTCCAGCCCCAGTCCTGCCTGGAGGACACAGCCATCAGGTGTGGGCTGCCCTTGGCACGGGGTCCTGCATCTCTCTGCAACAAAGCTCCAAGAAAGTTGAAATGCTGGCACAAGACTGGCTCATTTTAATTAAGTTCTGTGCTGGAGGGAGAGTATTGTAACAGCTCGCAGTAGGCAAGATGGATGTGAGCTGGGGGAGCTGCTGAAATACAGAAAGCAAACCGTGTCCTGCRTTGTTTTTGGAATCATCCATCAGTTCAGCGTGCAGAGAGCTGAGTGCTCTCTCTGGGATTTGTTACTTTTTGTGAGGTTAAGCAAACCAGTGCTTTTGAATCTTGGTTTGTATTTTAACCAAGCTTAGAATGAAGTAACTTCTCAGTGGCAAAAGTCCTTCCAGGACCTTGGGAACAAACGCTGCCTTGCCAAGCTTTACAAAAATGTGTTATTTTTTCCAGTACTTTGTAAGTGGTTCTGTAAAGCCGTGATCTGGCCCAGAAAATAATATATAAAGTTCCAGGTCAGCGGTGAGTGCTGTAAAACAGGCGTGGAAAACCTTATGTGGCTTAGATTGTGTATCCTTAAATTTCAAGGGCTTTCTCTCCCTCCTCGATGAAACAAATTCACACTGCACACACTGGTGATGCACCTTGGGGATGATATGCATTGTAAATTCATTACAGATTTTATATTTTAAGAGATCCATTTTTGCTTAAAAAGCTGCACCCTGTCTGATGTTAAGCCCCAGGATGTATCAGGTTGTTTCTGTCTCATTAAACCCTGCAGAAGGGACCATCGTTCAGAGGTGAGCCTGAACCAAACTCTGGAAATAAAAGCACTGAAGTTCCAGCTCAGTTATTTGATTCATGTCTCCACTTAAAGTGCATTGGAATCACAAAGCTTGGATTCAGATCAGAGGATCCACTGAAGGGGAGCTGGATACCTRACTTTGCCCTTATCTTGATTTCAGCCATGACTGGCGGTCTGGAAACGTGTTTTTTTGGGCTGCGTTTTAGTTGGAAAAATAGGCTTTATTCCACATGGTAAGGAAAGCTACAACGTTGTGATTATCATTTGATTTTTAGGTAAAATAATGCTGAAAATAAAAATGTTAAAATCACTCAGTCAAGATGTGAAAAGCCAGGATCAACTGTGAAGAATTGCAGAATGATTTTGGGATACACTGAGGGAGGGGTGGTGGCAGGTGCCACATAAATGAAAAAGGATTCATTTTTGGGCAGGGGAAAAAACCAAAACCCACCTCAAACAACACTTCCAGCTCCAGTGATACAGATACAGTGGTGAACTCAGAGTTTACTACAACTGCTGAAGAATATCTTTGAGCTTTAGAACTCAAACTTTGAGTTTAATATAAAGTTTAATATAACTATATACTCTAGGAATGGATCTGTTCAGTTACAAAGCTGCAGGGAGGAAAGCAAATATGATATTAAAATGTATTACAAAGGGAATACAGAACAATACAAAGAAAATAATTATTCACATTCACAGAACAGTGTATCAGAAAAAAGAAACTCATCCTTTCACCTCAACTGGAAGAGACATTGAAAAGGCAACAAATGTGAAAAAAGGGCACCTTTTTTTAATTTTAGCCACTTGCAGATGTGGAAGACAGATAACTGAGGAGAGAAGAGAAATGGGTCTGTAGAATTTTCGTTCAGAAGGTGAATGGGGAAGAATTGTTCAGTCTCTAAGCATGGGATCTGGGAGGCAGCTCATGAAAGCAGGGGGCAGGTTCAAAGGAGACAGAAAACAAAGTGATCCTCACCCCGTGGGTCCCACAGGCTGTGGAGCACCTTCCTGCATGATGCTGAGCTCAGGGACAGGTCACACAGACCAAACAACTAAAATAGAAAAAAAAACACAGGGCCGGTATTAAAGAGAAAGATGAGATCTCCATGATCAGAGTCACCATGGAAATTACTGAAATGCGGCAGTGAAAGGCCAGGGAGGACTATGGATGCACCAGACACATGAAGAGCAGGGGAAATGATAATTTGTCTGTAGGTCTTGTCTTTGAGCCTTTAATAGAATAAAATGACAAAAGAAGGGTTTGAGTCTCTAACATCACCTTGGCCTCTCTGCAGGAATGCCAGCTCTGAGGAGGGAGCTCACCTCACACCTTCARTCTCAGAGGAGCTGTGCTCTGAGCTGAGCCCTGACTCACACTTCACACCACAGCTTTGCATCTTTTCACACCAATTTCCCCTTCTAAAAAGCTKTTTTAAGGACCTCAGAAGAGGGTAGCTATTACTACATCAGTTACTGGTGCTACAATCACCTCTAAGGTGTCTTACAGACTCAGAGATGCTGTTTAATCTTTTGTAACAACTGCCTCTCATTCAGATGCACAAACATCACTGATAYCTGCAGATTAGTAGGATTTAAAGTGGATTAACCGTTCCTCTGGTAGGAAGAATTTCTGAGCTACAGTGATAAATATTAACTTGAATTTGGGGAAATCTCTGACTCTCATCTTTAAGCCTTAACTTCCCCCTCAGCAACCTCTCACAGGATTTCTTGCCCACTCTTCCCAAGCTGCTCCTCGTGGGTCATAATGAGCAGGATTTGGGATTAGGTGGCTGAAGGGCCCAGCCAAAATCTGCTGTGACAAACCCCTGCACAAGTCCCTGCCTTTAGGTCAGGCTTTCCCTTTCTGGCYGTGTCCTGAGTGGATGCCTATTGTCCAGTCTCCAATCGCTTCATTCCTGCCCATGGAGAGCCCGGGAGCTCCTGCTGGGCTGGGCCATTCAATGGAGATGTCAGCTTTTGTGTGAGAGGGACAGCCACACCAATATTGCAAGGAGCCTTTTCATCCCYGCCTGCCTGCAGCAACAGTTCATCTGAAAAGCCAGGCTTAGTGTGTTTGACATGCTGGCACAGCAAATATTTCCCTACAGAATTGAAAAAGATTGTTTGTAAGAGAATTGAGTTTCCCAGCACGGGCCGAGAACTGGGGGCAAGCAGGGCTTTTTCCAAATTCTGTGTGTTTATCACAAATAAAAGATGTGTTTTAATATTCGCATCCATTTAGCCTTCCTGCAGGGAAATACCTGGGTGTTTGTGCACATTTGCTCACTTCACTCCGAGCTCCTTGGTTTTTGCACATATATCCAAAATTGAAGATTCTGTTCAACAATCTCTGTGGTATCACACATCCAAGTGCCTCACTTCTCTCTGTACATAAAGGCAGGTCTRACTTGGTTTTGTTGGGACTGTCAGGGAGAGAAAATGGTGTCCTATAACCCTGAAAAGAGGGATTTTTCTCATTTCAGTCCAGATAGTCCTGACATAGAAATATAACATTTTATCTCATTGGAAAAAGGAATGAAGTATTCAATTTCTTCAAAACCCCTCCAAGAATATAAGAAAAGCCTGACTCCACAAATGGAGAGGAGCCAGGCACAAATACAAAGCTTAGGTGGATGGCACAAAAGGAGTTATCACCTGCATGGCACACTCAGCCCACTTGGATCATTCACTCCCAACAGGGGCAAAGCACTCACCCCAAAATCACCCCAACTTACCTTAGAAATGCAAGGAACTGGATGTTCAGCAGTGCTGCTGCTCCCACAGCAGAGGATTTTATTGATCCTTGTTCTACAGCCACTCAAATGTGCTATCAGATTTATTTCCATCATTGTAACAACTCATGCCGCCAGAAAAATGTGGTTTACWTGGGAAAGTGAGAATGTGACTTTGTGCAATAGATGTTATTATTTTGTACTGTCCAGCTCTGCCTGGGGACTTCTGAATATTTTGAACCTTTCAAGTTTATAATTTAGAAATCTCTTACTGTGGAGGTTACACGTCCTTGACAGAACCAAAAATATAAAACACAGGCTGTGTYCTGAATATTTGAGGCCCAGATAAATGTCTGTATGATAAAGGAGCATGATGAAATTATCTGGTTTGATTATTAAGAAAAATCTCATTTAAAATCTGTTCACATCAATACATGTCTTGGGGAAGGCTGTGTGCTATGAATGCCAGAGAACTCCATCATGAATATCAAATGCAGACAATTTAAAAAGCAAACACTGATTTGGAAGAGTTGCACTTGGACTAGATGATGGCTCTGGGTCCCTTCCCACTGAACTGCTCTATCCTACAAGGAGAACTCACCAGGATTTTAAACCTGGCACTGTGATTTTCCTCTCCAGGAAATTCAGCTTTTTAAAACAAGCCACGTTTTATCAGATTTCAAAGCTGCCGGTCTAATCCCCACCAAGGGCCAGGAGAAATTTTCCTTTATGGACTGTTTTTGAACTTTYAACTTAAGAAACTTTTTCCCATGCTTATTGATGCTGTGCTGGCAAGTAAGTACAAATACAAAACAACCCATAGTACTCTACTAAAATTTATGTGTGCGTTTGATAGGTTTTCTGGTGATGCTAAAATCAATCCTTGGAGCACTTCCCAGGTGCTCACAGACCCACGGGGAGTGAAAAAGAATTTGATTAAAGCGACTTAAATGTGGATTACAGAGTGATTGCTCAGGAAAGTGCCCCTCTGCACCAGCTGAGCTGGGTCTGACAGCGGTCCGGGGTCTGCTCTGGCAGATTGTGAGGTTTGATTTGGGTTTGATACATCTTGTAGGAGAAAAATCAAAGGTGTTTGCCTCAAAATGATGTTACTGTGGCTTCAGCAGCTTTTGTAGAGGTTGGAGAATCTTTTGGGGAGCTTCAGGGGTGGTTTGGAGAGGTGCCTGTCACCCCTGGTGCTGCTGGTACCTGCAGCCCTTGGCAGAAGAACGAGGAGGTCTCACACCCCCATCAGCCACACCAGCCTTGGGAAGGGGGCAAATCCAGAGRCTCCATGGAAGATGTGCCTGCCAGGAGCAGTACAAGCATTGGAATTATTGTTTGAAACTAAACTGGCAAAACCTAAAAACTGTAAGAGCTGCAGGCACTGAGTCCTTGCAAGGCTCACAGTGATTACACAGTAAATCCTTCCGAGGTGGCATCTCGTGGGTGCTGAGATTTTTTTTACATTTTCTTCTGCAATCATGCAGGGACGTGAGAASTCAGTGAGGGCAGCACCAGCATAGCTGTCATCCAAAATCCAATTTTCCTCACAGAAACCAACACCATCAAAACCCAGCTAATCCCACCCTTGGAACAAAAGGCTGTTCTGCAAACAAATTTTGTCTGCCCACACACATATTTCCAATTCAGAGTGATGTAGCTATGGACAGAGCTTGCAAACAGTAAAGACAATTTATTTTTTTAATCCCCCTGCAAGACATTTGGGACCTTTTGTCTCCACTGTACTGAAGTACAGCCTGGTTTTATTCCAGAGCAACAAGTGGAGGGGTCTATCCAACAGGAATCCAGCAGGAATTCTGCCAGCCCTGTGGCTGCTGCTGTGGACTCCCACAAAGTCCCAGGCTCCAGCCCACACCAGGMTCACTCTGGTGGGCAAAGAGGGGCAGCAGAGAAGGAGAATGGACGCTCCACACAATTTAATCACAACAGGATTATCCTCAGCGGGGAGCAATGAGGCTGTCAAAATTAATAATAGGGTCCTGGGAAATTGAGAAACTAAATACTCAGATAAGATGTCACATGTCTGTTAGGATAAACTTTTTTAAGTCAATTAAAATCTGACAATTAAAATCCATCTGCATAATGTGTGTGTGTAAATTTGTGAAAATACTGATTATTGGAACCCGAGAAAAACTGCTCTGTGCCTGCATTTGCTTTATTGAAGCCCCCAGTGTAGCTCCCTGTCAGGCACAGGACAGGGTGAAACTCCAGGCACATTGTTCCTAATTTSTTCTTGTAGCCATTTCCAGATCAATACATTTCTGTAAACCTCACGTTTTGTTTGGGTTTCTGTAGCTCATTGTTATATGGGAAAGAGATGTAGCATCAGGAGTTGTTCTCAAAGCAGGCTCTGAGAGCCTTAAATCAAGGCACTGGTGATATTTTCATGATATCAGATTTGAATTCTACATGACAAAGCTCCATCTTGGGGGATTATTTCTGTTTGAGAAGGTTCAGGAATTTGATTACCACTTTTATTGGAGGAGCAACTGAAAATCCCAACAATAATTGGCTCCTGATTCAGCTCTGTAAGCAACCTCTGCTTCAGGTCRCTGCTAAAATCCAAACCAGTCCTTCAGAAACCTGTTTTGCTATTTTGGGGTGCGTTAAAAACTGGCCCAAGGTGATTGTCACATAGTTCTGGGGCTCACTGTAAACATTTAATAATTCAATTGACTGTCACATGAGCTGGTATCTGACAGGAGAGTGGGCAAACAAGCACACCTTTGGGATCAGCTGTTTGTGAATGCTCTAAATGCTCCATTTAGGGAGTGCTTCCATCCCATTACAGTTGTGTCTCTGGRTTGCACAGGGAGATCCTCAATCCTCCTGCAACTTGGTCTGATGTTGGGTTTTGCATAGGCAATGGCAAGGACAGGAAAAAAMCCATTTCTTTGAAGCAGCAGCTGTAGCAGAAAGGAGATAAAACCCTGTTTGATRTGCCAGGTTTGAGCCTGAAGAACACAACACCAGCAGAATTTATTTGCAATTCCCTAAGCACAAAAGTGCCAATTCCTCTCTGAGCTATCAGGGAAGTCACACCCATGTGAACACCAGTAATTCCCATAAATCCTGTCCCCACCACTGGCACAACCTCATTATTTCACKAGCAATGGCATCACTGTGGACTCTTCCCTGGTTTTGGAAACAAAGACAGTTCCTGCAGAAGGAGCAGACCTCAGAATTTCAGCTGCAGTGGCTCTGCTGGGTTACCAAGGAAGGGAAGGCTCAGGGATCAGCCCTGCAGTTGTCYCCATCCACCATGGGCTGGTCCCAGCCAGCAGCAAGGGCAGGAACGGGAGAGAAACAGCTCCTGTTCAACATCTCAGCTCCCAGTCCCACATCCAGCATCAGSAAATGGAGACTATTCAACTGAATAACAGCAGGGCTGCCCGTGTCAAATTGGACACGGCCAGAGAAAAGTATTTCCTAGAGTCCTGCTCAGTCTGGGTGGGGAAATGCAGCAACTGAAACATCCCCACAAAATCCCCATGTCTGGAGCCCATTAAAGGGCTGCACACAGGAAACTCTTTTGGAATGAAGGCAGGCCTGGGAGCTCTGCCACTGGCCAAGGGTTTGCTCAACTCCTTCCTAAACATCAGTGACACACTGTGGAGTCACCTTTGGTCCTGMATGGCCTTTCTAGGAGCTGGAATCAACAGTGCTTCAAGGGATACTGGGAATTGTGCCTCATGTCTGTCCTGCTATGGACCCAAGGGCCTGAATTCCCATTTTTCTGATGAGTGTGTTTGAATGACAGCTCTTGGAGCAGTTGCCAGCACTGTCCCCACGAGATGCTCGCTGTCAGCTCTGGTGCTCACACTGGAGCCTGCTGGAGGCACGGGGCCGTGCTGTGCCTGGAAAGTCACCTGAAACATCTGCACATGGAATGGCCTTGCTTTCTGTTCCTAACGAGGTGTTTGGGGGTTTAACTGCAGATCTGGGAGTGATCTGGCATCTTAATCAAATGCCTCTGCCAAAAAATCAAGTTTAGGTACCAGTTGGGTTGATTTTTTTTACTGGGTTTGACCCTTCATCRTATCTGGAGCCTGTCACTTCTCAAACCAGCATTAATAATGGCCCTCACATCTGAAACTGAGGTGTTTTCCATTCCCAGAGGATGAGAGCCCTGAAAAGAGGYAGTATTTATCCTAATTCACCCAGTTCTGGGCAGGATCAGCGCAGCTCAATGAGCCTTTGCTCATGCAGAGCTCCTGGGAGGCTGTCATTAATCCTTGCRGGACACAAACCTGCAGCTGGCCCTGTTTGTTGCCAGCAGCTCATTTTAATGGCCCTCCAGAGGAATGAGTTTAATGYGCTCCTGCCCTGCTCTGAGGAATTCACAATCCAGAAGGCAGCAGAGCACGTGAAACCCCACCTTGAGCTGTTCCTGCCAGGCTGGTCAGTGCAGGGTGGGAAATG
This sequence comes from Malurus melanocephalus, assembly GCF_030028575.1. Classification (NCBI taxonomy): domain Eukaryota; kingdom Metazoa; phylum Chordata; class Aves; order Passeriformes; family Maluridae; genus Malurus; species Malurus melanocephalus. Next base: position 30,078 of record NW_026624434.1, read on the forward strand.
CACTCAGGGCACCATCAGAGCAGCAAACATCCATGCACTGAAAGATTGCACTCATTACTTGGACTCAGGAGCATTTTAAAGAGCCATAAATGGTGGTTTTGGAGGGAGAACGAGACTCTGCTGATGAATCTCAGGCTTAACACTGCACCAATATTCACTCTGCACAAACCATATTGATTTTTTTTCCCATTTAGTTGTTTAAAGTATCCACAGAAAACAAAACTAAGAAATATCCACATTCACTACAAAGCCCTGCTGCTGTTTTTTCAGTCTCTCTCAGATGAAACAGTCTCTGGGTTTTCARTGGTTTCAGCTTGAGCCACAAACCAAACCCACCAGGCTTTCTTGAGGGGCTGAGCTGAGATGAGCCCAGGGCCCTGCAAAACAGCAGAGTTTGGTGCTGTTTGTGCTCTGCCCTCAAAGGGATTTTCAGATCTCCAAAGCCTCCTGCGCTCTCTCTGATGGAGACTTCAAAAAGCACAATAGGAAATGTTTCCATGAATCCAGGCTGCTGCTGGTATGGCTTTAAAAATTCACCAGCTGAGCAGAGTGGATGAAAGAGAGTTTGTTTCAGATGCTTTTGYACTGTGAGGATTTTGAACTTTTATTTCATTTATCTCTCGAAACACAATGTGTCTAATTAMTGAAACGCAGCAGTGGAGCTTGGAAACATCCTCTGCTTTCATTTTGTACCATTTTCTGGGTTAGAAATGGGCACAGAATGTATCATCCCTAAGTCCTCAAATGTAAACAAYAACTGTGAAGGCCAAGTCCATCTTCTTCCTCTAATGTTTGGCTTTATGAAATTCAGAAAGTGAGAGTAAAAGTGAAGTCAAATGTCCTTTGAAGGATTTACAAATTTAAKAGTTTCTCCCTCAAAAATAGTCATCCCACGTGCTATATCCCCATTTTTGATGGGCCTGTGTCACCTACCTGACACTCCACAGCCTAAGAAGCTTCCAAATGCAGCCAGATATGAACTGGGGCATTTTTCTTGTTTGACTGTACTTGCTTTTAAGGTGGAGGGTTACAAATTCCCCCTCCATTTTCAGTGCTCCCAGTAAAACCTACAACAGCTCCATAATAYTGGAACTTTGTGGGAGTCTGAAGATGGATCGGAAAGGTTCGGTGCAAAACTTCTAGAAGGTTTTAATTAACAAATATTTCTGCATGTCAGGTTTTGTCCGATTCTATCTTGACCAGTCTTTCCCTCTAATGCATAAATCTCAGGGTTTGAAACTGAATTATAGAACAGCAATAAGCTGAGGGAAAAGGTGAAATTTCATATTGGGGGCAAGAGGAACAGGATCAGCATTAGACAGTTTGGGATCCCATYCAAGGGTGAGACGGATGGGAAGTTTTCCAAAAGTCTTGCCCAGGGGCAGTAAAGTGAAAATAGGAAATACAGTGTAAGAACCTGGTTACAGAAGTTTCAGTGTTGGTCACCTGCTGTCAACTACAATGAAAAGCTAAATATATTCTATAAACACCTGAGGTTTTGAATTCTACTGTGATGTTAAATTTAATCACTGTTTGTACATAGGATCACACAACTGGAATCACCTACTGCTTCAAACAACCCCATTTATTTTAAGTCTTCTTCCTGGTACTGGTTGCAGAAAGCTTCTGAGAGCTGCTTCCTGTTTTTCATGCAGATCTCCCTCTTTTCCTGTGGAAATCCATTGAGGAAGCTCCATGAAAACAAGAGGAAGTATCTKTTTCTAAATACCTGTGAGGGTGTCCAGAGGAATGGCCTTTGCCTGCCATGGGGCTCCTGGGGAGGGCAGGGGCTGCTTGGGATGGGGCTCACGAGGTGAACCCAGAGGGGACTGGGAGCCCCCAAAAGAGCTGCATCCCATCCCACAAAGCTGGGGTGCTGCATGGACAGGCTGCAATAATGAGGGAAAAAACTGCAATTCAGCATTGGTGTAAAAAAAAAATAAAAAGAGAGAGAGAAGCGAAGAGCCAAAGCCTTTTGTTAGGATAATATTGACTGGGAAAGATGRATCCTGTTTACCCAGATCCCCAGGAGGAATTTTCCCAATAACCACGTCCATCTCTCTCCTTCAGCTCATTTATTAGCACTGCACTGTGGCCTGGGATGGCCCCATAACCCCAGCCTGTGCTCAGGGGTGAAACAGCAGCACTGAGCTGTGTAGGATTAAAGATTCTACCTCCAGAATGTTCCTTTTTAATGGCCTGACRTCAGTGCATTCTGTAATACCTTACACATACAGCTGCCCGAATAGAACCACTCTCAGAATTGGGTTTTGCATCCCTTAATTACCTTAAAGGTCACTCTGCTATACTTTGGACATGAAGTTTCTGCACTGTGGAGGTAGAAAATCCAAAAGAAAAGCAGAAAGCTGATGTAACGTATTTCAGCATAATTWAGTGTCTGTTCCTGGTTTCTGACAGAGGCTGGGTGATGTTTCCTCCCCAAGCACTGCAGTTCTGCACTGCCTTTCCAAGAAAAGCTGAGCCTCAGGCGCTGGTAAAGGGTRGAAGGTGCTGTGGTTTCAATATTTCATTCTCCTGTTAAATAATCCATGTGCAGTTTCCAGGGCAGCACCTACTTGCTCAGTCAAGGTTCTTGCTTGTTCAGTTAAAATGTAGCTGAAAAAACACCAGGGGTGAGTGTGGGGAAGGGAGGAGAAATGGGATTTATATTAACAAAATCCACCTGCTCCTTTGTCCCACAAAAAGAATCTTCATTATCACTCACAGTTCCTTGCAAGGGCTCCTGTCAGGATTTCATTTGCCTTTTATTGATTTATTTTATTGACGATTTATCCTTGTGCTAATTAGTCTGTGTTTTTCAGTCTTTTTCTAATCTTTTTCCTAATGAGGGTCTTTCTAACACACACCAAGCCTTTGTTGGCTCCTTTATCTTCAGCTTTCTGCAGAATGTCCTCGTGGTCCGTAAGTTCTGCACTTTTTGTATCCAATTTCAACAATACATTTCTCTCTCTCCCCGCCAGGCCTTGTTCACATCAAGGTTAGCAYAGCAAAATTTCCAGTTTCAGTGATKTTCCCAAGCTGTGTTWCCACACTCACTGCTTCTGACAAACTTTGCTAAATGCTGACTAAGTGATTTAAGATTAACACACTACTTATAATTAATATACAGTATTTAATTAATAGTATATTTGGTTAATTATTATAAGTTAAAAGTTTATTCAAAACATTAATTAGAAAATTAGAAAAGTTTTCATTTCCAACACATAATGGTTGGGAAAAAAAAGAAGTTATACTCTCCAACACAACAACATTTCAATAAAATGAGAAACCATGGAGATCTGACCAATGTTTCATTAATTTTGGCCACACCATCCAGCTATTGCTAATATGACCATGATTACATTTTTGGCCTGCTGTGTGCCCAAGCTGCACTTTTGATGTATTTTGATGTGGCTTATTCCCACAGTCCAGTTGCTTAACCATTTTAGCCTAGAGTACCTTGAAATGCTGTATTTGGTCTCCTGGAAATCATCCATAAACTTGGAGTTATGCCCACTCCTACAGCAGCCCATATTTATGGCATCTGTTTTTTCAGAGACAGAAACAGGTCACTCATACCCCTTTTTTCCTCCCTTAAATACCTGTATTGATTTCTGATGATTTTCTGCAAATGTTCGGTGATGTCCATCCTGCAGATTCCAGGTGATTCTGCCTGAGAGAGGAGAGGGGAGGACTTCCAAGAGGACATTAACATTTGCCTAAGCCCTAATGAAATCACTATTTTATGCTATTAAACCATCATGGGAATAAATACACTGCAGTCATATCACAGAAACTGAAAAATGGCCTGTGAAGGAAAAGTTTGTGGAAAGCTGCACATGAACTTGTGTAAGCCATAACCTGAGCTTGGATGGGGTCAACTATTTGAAAAGGGAAAAACTGAAACCTTGATTCAGGAAAACATTTAAGGAGGTGTATAACCTTATTTCTGTAAGGATTGCTGCCAGGAAAATGAAGCTGAACTCTTTATATTAATCTGGGTTTATATTAAACTGGGTTCATGGCAGTGAGATGCCATATTTGGTTCATACACCAAGCTCAGGGATAGCTGCAGCTTTGCAGCCATCAGTCAGGGTTAAATTTCAGAGCTGAGCTCAGTAGGATGCTCACCCCACTGCTGAGTGCCCCTGGCTCTGCTGGGAAGGTCATTTCTCCATCTGGAACACTTAAAAAGGCTCCCTGGACGTTTGATTTTTGCTGACACCCAGGAGATAACTGAGGGATTCCTGGGGATTAAACAGCACATGTGGACGTGTGGGAGCACACGAGGGTGTGGGCTGTTACACAAGCGCTGGCAGGAAGAACAGCTCTGCTCTCCCTGGCCTCTCTGCTTTATGCTCTCACTGCTCAGGATGCCACAGCATTTGTGGGATCCCTTTTTCACTGGAGGCTTTCCAGTGTCTTTTTGTAAACTCCACCAGGAGAGACAGAATTCTAAAAATCTGAGTTTGAAAAGCAGGAAGGACAAACAGGTTTAGAATGTACCAGGCAGTTGTGGCAGGGATGTGTGCAGGTGTGGCTGTGTTTGCTCCCACGTGCCGCTGTTGCTGTTCCTGATGGCCTGGGCTCAAAGCARATCCCAAAAAATGGCCACGGAGAGGTTTTTCACTGATGGAACTGTGCCCCTGACTGGGAATCACGGAAAACCAGGCTGGAAGAGACCTCAAGGAGAACCTGCTGCATCCTTTCTTGGCACAAGCATGGTCTGGAATGAGAATTTATTCTCATTTAGGCATCACCGATTCCACCAATRGCTATTTCCTCTCTGGGCTGAGAGGTTTGGGGAGGGTTGTGCTGTTATTTACCCAGGGGGCAGGACAAGGCTGACCAAAGCCCCTCTGCTCCCTCAGCTGCCCCTGAGCATGGTTTGAACCCAGAGTCTGCTGTGCTGCTCAGCATTTTGGGGGCTCTAGCACCAGCCCCAAAGTCCACATGCAGAGTCTCATGAGCTTTTGGAATAATTCTGACACTGACARCTTAACACAAGCTTCAGTTATGGCAAATTAATTGTTCTACTGTGGGAGGAAGGGAAACTCAAGAGCAGAGCTGTRTAACAGAGGAGAAAGGGCAATAGATCATGATTTCTCATTCCAGAACAAGCAGGAAAAGGGGATCGAGGTTTCCAAGTTGGACTTCAGAGAAATCTTGTGCAAGCTTTAGGAAAGACCTTTTGTGCTAATAATTCAATCGAGAACAAGTAAAACTTGAATTTGTCTGGCTTTGTTCAGGTCTGTGTTGTGTGCATCCAAACTTCCAGCGTAGATACAAACTTTGAGCTAGCAGGGTGTGGAATTCTTCATTCCAGTGAAACATCTGGAAAACATTTCCTTCATTTTGTCAATTTGAAGAAATCCATCAGGGGGCAGGAAGAGCAGAATGATTTAATTCCAGAGTGATGGATGTTTCTCCTGGGTGCTGTAGTGACTGTCCCCCACAAAAMACCCCACAAGGCAAAGAGCAGCCTGGTCCAGCCCCTGCTGTCATACAATATTCATCTTGCTAGGTGCAGGATCTATAAAAGCACAGTAATTATTCCATCTGTTTAGCCTAATTATCAAATGTTATCTTCTACGGAGAAGCCTAAATGGCCAAGAATTTATTAAGAATGGTAAACAAAAGTTTCAAGGCCAAAGAAGGTTAAGGAAATCAAACAGTGAGACTCGGAGGCTCTGAGCTGCTTTTCAGAGCTGAAAGGAATGTGTTCTGTAAGTCCCAGAATGAAACCTGCCTGGGCAGTTCTAACTCAGCTCCCACAGGCATTTATTTGTGAGAGATTTATGTGTGCAGAGAGTGTGTCCATGCATGAGAACCCCTGTTCTGTACTTAGGTGGGCCTTGCCTAATGCTTTTTTTTATCTTAACTGGTATTTATCTTAACTGCCAGTGTGGCTTTAACTGCTGTGTTGGAAAGGCATGATCAGGTTTTCAGAACACTCTTCATCCCAGTATAATACACCAGACTAGAAAGAGTAAATATTCAAAATATTCTGCCAGTTTTTTGTGCCCCCTCTGACTGATCAAAATATTCCCAGTGTCTGATGTTTCGGAGCAAACCACACAAGTGAGAACTTCCATCATCCCATGGATCACTGCTGCTCTCGTGCCCTGTAATCTCAAATTACATGAAAAAAATAAAAAAAAAACCCGGACTCAGTTATTATCTGTATACATGCAGGAAGGTATTTAGGAACAGAAAGCCTAATTAAAGTAATTTTGCTCACACCATGAGCAGTCTCTGGCAGAGAGAGGAGTACAATCCTCTTCTCACAGGAGCAGTGAGTAGCTTTGGCTTCTGCAGTGAGAAAAGGAGCTCSCAGCAGAAATTCCCTTCTCTAAAGCCCATCCACAGAAATGATTCATTCTCTGTCCTGAAGGAGGCAGAGGTCATGCAGGAAAAAGAGATTTTATGAATCATAGCTACATTGCAGTGCCTGTGCTCCAGGGGTTAAGGCAACCTCTGGATATCTCGTGAGTTGAGAACCTTCAAAAAACCCCAAACCACTTAAAACACAGGAGTTTGCAGCAGGTAGCCTCACCCTGAGCCCTGTGTTTCCAGCAGGAGGGTCAGGATCCCCCCATTCCCTGCACAGCCCCATCAGTTCCCACCCCCGGCCCGTGGGGCTGCACTGCGGGAGCAGCAGAACTCACCTGTGCAGGGTTTCCCCAGAATTTACTGCTGGGAGAGGAATGGCAACACTTCCAGGATTTCAGTGGCCTCCCAAACTCCATCAGGGAGTGGGTTTGGCCCTTTTTCTGCCATTCCATCTTCTGTCTTTAATCTCTGCTCCAGCCCCATCTCATTTCTCTGCTGTTACTGCCATTCCCATTGTCACYGCACCCACTGCACCTGCTCAGGGTGTGACTCCATCCCACCTTTCCAGCAGCAGCAAAACCCCATCCAAAGGGTCCAAAACCCCATCACCCCTGCTCAGTCCTGCCCCAGCCTCATTCTGCAACCCCCTGGAAGATGCAGCCCTTAGGGCTCTGCTTTGATTCCCATTTCAAACCTCTCTGCAGAAATAAGAGAGGGATGAGATTTTAAACCCAGACAAAGTAGATGGAAGTAAATGGATTTCTAAAGCTCCTTATTTTATGTTTTATTACATGAAACCTAAAAGATCAGCTCAAGAAACATTTGGATTGCAGAACATTYAACTCAAATGGCATGGGAAAGCAATGTGCATTGGAAAATCTTTCACTCTAATATGAGAGAATCCAAAATACCCAATAGAACACCCAGGAAATACATTTTTCTAATATGATCTCTGATTTTAAGTAKCAGAGCATCAAGAAAACAGCTGACAAATGAACAATGAAAAGCTAAGAGCAACCAATTTCTGAAAAACACTTTCCCACAAACAGCCTGACCTCAAGAAGTTGYTTTTTTGGGATGGAACCATGAGGACAATAAAAGGCACATTTCCATTCTGTGGCTTTATTATGGCTGCACAAAGGTTTGTGGTGGCTCAAAAGTGCTTGAAGTCACCACAGGCAGGASAGCAGGGCACAGTTCTGCCACATGTGACAGCCCCACTCCAGGATTTGCCTGCTTGTGCCCARTGTGCAGGAAATGGAAGGATTCTGCAAGAGAACACATGGCCATCAGTTAAATGGGTTTTTTTTTTCCCTAGAGAATGGTGATTTTGGCAAGAAAATGAAAATCATCAGCCAATAAAAGGAAATCTCCCAAAACTCTCACCATTATAGTTGCAGTCATAACTGTAGTTTATAACTACCCATAAAAAGCCAGGGTAYTTAGTAATCTTTATTCTAGCCACCAAATACACATCCTTTTAAACATTTCTCTCTAATGCCTGACAGATCAAGCTGTTTAAAAGCTGAGATTAWGCATCTGGATTGATCCCAGAGACTTCATTCATAGGATTTCTGTTGGGGAGGAGCTCACAGCACCRACCAGAGGCAGCTGTACTCAGAAAACCTACAGAGACACTCGGCTCCAGCGTGAAAATGTACTGAATCTCAACAGTCAATGAAAAGTCATAAATAATTCAAAAATGTGCACACCTTCTAAAGTATCTAAATCCCTGTAGGGCATAAGCCAAATCTGAAACCATTCTGAGTTCTCTGAACTCTGRCAGTTTAGGTAAAACAGAACAAAAATAAAAATCTCACCTCATTTTGGTTAAAATCCACGAGTCACACCCTTTGAAAATAAAATGTAGCTGTGAGTATAACTGCACCCAGGGCACTGTGCACACTCAGCATGTGATCTGCTCCAAGTCTCTCAAAGCGACGAGTTAAAGGGCTCTGAATGTGAAGTTAATAATTCCTCAGAGTTATTTTATGAGCAGCCAGGAATTATTGAAGTACAAGATGTGCCCAGGAGCAGGTGGGTTTCCCTGCAGCTTCGTGTTTCCATAACAATACAGGAGAGCCAAYTAAAAGCCAATTAGTCATGGCCATTACTCCAAGGTCCAGCTCTTGGCAAACTCTCTCCTCTGGCCGGGGCTGCCCATTGTGCTGGGGACAAAGGCTCTGCCATGAATGGGGCTGTTTCCCTGTCTCCATGGAAGCCGGGCCACGCTCACCCTACACAAACCTTCCCAGGCACCTCCARCGCTGCTTCCCCCTCTGATCTCTGCCCCAAACAAATGGGCTGTTTATTCACCCTTCTTCTCATTTATGGGGACCYATTTGATGCTGTATGAATACTGATGAGGCAAGAATTAAACCCGTGTTTGAGAATCAGGGAAGATTTCTGCTTCCAGCTCTTCTTTGAACCCCAAACCTCTCYCCCTTGAAAATTAAGAGTGTGGATTTGGCATTAAAGGAGAAAAAAAGCTCCCAGATACAGAAAAGTGACCCAGTGATTGAATCGCKTGATGAGAAATCAGGAAATCATGGTGTTTTCATTGTTCTGCTACCAAAGAGCACTTTGACTACATCTGTGCCTCCATCACCACCCCTGAGAATGAGGGTGGAATCCTGTGTACACCAACAATGCGAACTAAGCAACCCCAAGAAATTAAACCTTCTACATTGCTGGCTGCATCTGCTTTAAAGACCAAAAATCAGAGAAAATCCAATCARAAATTTGAAATATCCTCTGAAGTGAGCGTGGGATCCCACGTCTGTGGCAAAACTAAAAGAGGAAARCAGTCCCTTTCTTCCAAGAGACAGCAAAGATCCATTAATACCTTAAAACTGTTGGTGTTGTGTGTGACATTTCTGATTGGAACCTCCTCCAGTCCATCCAGTCTTTAATTCCTAGCTGTAGCTCACAGGAATGGTGGGTTTTGCCTTGCAGCTGCACAAGCAGCCCTTTGCCCCTCTCTGTGCAGCTTAAATGATCCCTGGCTMTGCCTCTTGATCTCTGGCACCAGCCTTGGCAGATTGATCCTTAAACTGGCTTTGGAGAATGTAAATGGGAACTCCCTGTGTCTGTAAACCCCTCTTTTGGAGCTCTGTTGCAGGGACACTCCCCTTCCCTGTCCCTCTGTCACCAGGCTGGGTGACATGTCCTTTCCTGTCACCCTTCTTGGACACTGCTGGGGACGAACCAGTGCCCAGCACTGCACTGACCTGGACTCCTGGCAGAACAAATTTCCAGTTCTGTATTTCCAGAAGAATGCTTGACATCAGATGATTAGCCAATCAAATTAAAACCCCCCTGGGATTTTTAGAGTTTACATATCTTCTCATGCTGCTGCTTGCTTGTCTTTTGCATTTTTCCCTGGCTCTGGAATTCCAGCTTGCTTGGCCACATGTTCCTTCACACACCTTTAAAATCCCTTCCCAAGCACCTTGAAATAATCCATGCATGGGTCAAGGAAAGAACATCTGCATCTGCTTTTTATTCAGGTGTAGGGAACATTAACTTTGCTTTATTTCTTCTGTTGTGGAACATAAAGCAGAAGCAAGATTTGATGCAAATGACAGAGCCTGTGCCAGAACAAAGAGGTGAATTCTGGAGCACCTGAAAACCCTGACAGATAAATTTCTTTGTATTTTCCCAGATAAACACCCACAGAGAGGACACAGAAGGCTGTCTTTAATCCATATATTGGGCAGAGACTAACAAAACACATTCTGTGTCAAATTTCTCCACATTCAGAGAAGTGATGAAATCTCCAGAAAATTACTGTAGAATAATTGAAGTTTGTTTTTCACCAACTAATTCCCTCACAAAAACTACAGAGAATTGAGAGCTGTTATTTAGCTCTGTCTTKAATCTCACCTAAGTAGAAGGACTCTGCAATTCTGAATTATGTGGGATGGAATTCTTTTGTCTCACCAAACTTGTTAAATTTTCCTCAGATTGCACAATCCGTTGGCCCCAGGTTGCCAGATGGCAGAAGTGAATACCACCAGCAGCTCTGTTAAACATAACAGCCTTCACCCACACCTGCTGGACAAAATTCTCATCATGCTTGAATATTCTCCATGTTTTATAACTCAAAATTTTAATCAAGTCCACTACTGCAATAAATATTTACTGAAATGTCAACATCTCTGTGTTATGTGAACTAACTCCAGTAATCTCTGACACCTAAACAATCTAAATTATACTTCAGCTCCAAACTAAGAGAACAACCTGCTTAAACAGTGCTCAAGAAATTGTAAAGGGTTTCTAGTGAGCACCAGGAGATCAGCACATTGCAGGAAAATGAAATTCCTGTGACAGAAATATCCCCCAGGAGCTGCCCATAACTCTGGAGCTCTGTGGTGCTTCCCACTCCCAATGTCCGAGTTTAACAGAGCATTTTATCTGTGCACTGCTCCGTAATTGTTCTTTCCAGAACTGATGGCTGTCCAGGCTCCTTTCTGGGATTGCTATTTCCCTTGATTTCACAGGAAATTCAGTCGTTGCTAAGCTCAGTAATGCCATAAACTGCAAAAGAAAGAAGTCATTGGTTTTTAACGCAGTCAGCCCTACCCAAGGGGATAAAGTAAGCACTGGCCTCTCAGCATGGGTTAGCTCAGCTTCTTCCCTGCAGATGTTTCCAAACAGTGACTTTTGTTGTTGTTGTTAAATCCATGATCTTGTTTACCCTTCCCCTTTTCCAGCACCATCGGTGGGACTGTCCAGGAGCAGCTGTGCCAAACAAAGGCTCAGCGATCCCGAGCTCTGTCCCTGCAGCCAGCGGCCCCTTCCAGCTGCAGCTCAATTTCCAGGCAGGAAGCRCTGACAGGATTTGCACAGAAAGGTCATTTCATACAACCTGTGACAGCAGGAGCCGTTTGCTAAGTGRTTTAACTCTCAGATTTTGCTTTTTATTGTGTTAAAGGAAATATTCAATATTCTCCAGACCAAAATTCTTCATCTACAGAAGAATTTGGAGGGAACTTCATTCACTATTTACTATATAATATATTTACTATAAACCACTATCTTGAACGTGGTTTGTTTTCTTCTTCATGTGCATTCTTTGTGAACAGCACAACAGCTCCTATGGGTTTCTCACTATGGGTTTCTAACTTTTGAAATTCTTTATACTTCTAATTTCAGTAACATTTAATGAAAACAATTTGCATATTGTGTAAAAAAAAAAGCACTATTCTTAAAATGAATTCAGGATCATGTGACACCTTTCAATCCCATAGACCTTATTTGCTATTTTACATGTAAGCTGGAGTCACAGAATTTATTTTCTCTGTCGGCTATATTGTGTAATWCCATTGTATTTCCTCTAAAATAGCAATACTGCCTTTCAGTACATCCCTAGGTAAGAGAGCCAAACTAAATCAAAACAAATTTATTCCAATCAAAAGACAGTAGCAGCTCCAGTGGGTTCATCATGACTGTCACTTCATGGTCCATTCTTCTTTCCAAAGTGAATGTTTTATTGAATTATTAGAAAATAAATCTATGTTGTTAGATTTGTTAGATTTTGTTTCATGTACAGCAAGAATTCCCATTTTACTGCACTCGGTGATTTGTAGTGTCTACAACTACACATAAATATATCATTTTATAAATACATATTATACATGATATATTAAAAAATAAATATTACATATCACTATTATATAACATATATAACATATATAACTTATAAAAATAACAACTATTTTATAAAAAGTATAAATGTAATTATAAATATAATTATTTATATAGAAGAATTTCCATTTTACTGCATTTAGGGATTTGTACTGTCTTACATGCTTGAGTAGAACATTTTCAACTCAACTACACATGAATACATATTTACATGTAAACAGGAGTCACAGAATTCATTTTCACTTGTCCAAAGGCCATCTGAAATCCACCATCCTTGGGCTGTCAGGAAGCCACCCCAGGCAGCCTTTGGGGTTCAGGTCTGTGTCCTGGTCTGCAGCCTGTGCTAGTTTGACAGCAAACAGCAGGGGAACTACCCCCACATGAATATGTTGTGAGAGATTCTAAGTCAGAACTACAATTTAATAGGAAAAATTATAATAAAGGCAATAATACAGAAACAACAGTTTAAACTGAAAGAGTTAGATCACAACCAGACACCCTGTTGGGCAGGATGGAGGCTGCAGCCCCGTTGCAGTGATGGATGTGCTCTGGGTCAATGTTCA
>NW_026624434.1:43767-52312 GCF_030028575.1 Malurus melanocephalus
CAAACCCTGCCCCGAACCCTGCCCTGAATATGGCCCCAAACCCTGCCCCAAACCCTGCCCCAAACCCTGCCCCGATCCCTGCTTCAAACTCTGCCCCAAACCCTGCCTCAAACCCTGCCCCAAACCCTGCCCTGAACATGGCCCCAAACCTGGCCCCACACCCTATCCCAAGCTGTGCCCTCCACCCTGCCCCAAACCCTGCCCCAAACCCTGCTTTGCCTCTCTCACTTGTAGGGCCAGCAGCAACAAAGCTAACAGGGATTAAACTGCCACACAACCAACCAATCCTAATGAGTCTTGAAATCTCAGACCTACATAAAACCTTCTGTCCCAGCTTTCCACTTCTCACTCCCCACATGATTTCATGTTTAATGAAAAACTGACCTTATCACTCAGAGYTATGATTTAAAACTGCTTTTTTTCCACATGAGTCATGCCACCATGACTTTTTTTCCTGGCTTAGAAAGTATCAAAACTTCATTTCTTTGTAAACAGAAAATCGGAACCTCAGCAAAAATTATTTCCAAGGAAACAATTTACAGTTAATATTCTGTACAGTCATGCTCCTTGGAAACATCCTAGCTGCTCCAGGAACTGTTCAGCACATGGAGCACCAACAATTGCCACAATATTCCCCACACTGGCTTCCCTGCAGGGATTTTGGGKWTTTTTGGCCAATGCCTGTTAAAAACCCACAAAAGTGCTTATCTGACAATAACTCTGAGTTACAAGGCATTTTCACTGCAGACTGGAGAGCTGTTTGTAGTGACAAAAAATTCGGTTTTAATTGTGTGTTGAATGGAGCTGGCAAGCAGCTGCATGGGAGTGTTAAAAATAGCGACATGTAAATAAAAGTAAAATAAATTAWATAAAATTCATAACRTGTTCTTCATCTGGGTAGACTTAGAAAGTTAAACCTGATGTTTTTATCGAATCACCCACTTTGCCAGCTCAAAGAGAGTTTCCACATAAAATTATTAATTAATTAATKGAAGTTCAAGCACAAAGAGCTTTTTAGCAAAACTTTTCATGCAAAAAAATTAAGGGGCTATAGATTTAAAAGCAAGGAAAAATATTCTATCAAGTAAAATAGGATTAGTTAGGCAGAAAAACTAACTGAGGGAGATGAACAAGGAAAAAAAATTGTGTGAACATCCAGGATTAAACCTGGATTTACTGGATAAATGAARCCATATGCAGAATTATTTGTGTATATATACACATATAAATATACATAAATATACACAAATATACATATAAACATTRATTTCTTAAGAGCACTTGCATCAATGGAATTGAATAAGACATTCTACATTGGCTGGTTTACAAATCAATGCCTAAATATCACAGCAATRAAGTGCTCTATGATTCTGCTGGCAGAATATTTTTTTTAAATAGCACCTTAGTAACAGGCTTTGTAAAAATTTTATAAACTTTTATAAAATTCTGGCTCCATGTTAGAAGAGATGTGTAAATTCTGYATTTCCTCTCTGGTTTCCAGTGCTGCTAACCATAACCTAAAAGATGATGGAAAAGCTCTTTTTTTCTACATTGGTTGAATTGGAGCAGAGGACATTTCCTTTTCTGTGTAGGGGCAGAAAACCTCAAAGCATTCAAGTATCCTGGATATCTGAGCACAAAGCCCACCTGAGATCCACGTGCCTTTTCCTCCATGCCTAAAAACCTCATCTGAGCATCTGCTGGGCAAGGTGCTGCAATTCCTGCTCTGGGTTGAGAATTCCAGCTCCAAGCTCCTGAAGGAACCCTGGGGTGGGATCACTTCTCTGTGCTGCCATGCCAGTTGTACCCTTGGAACTCCCATGGCAGGAAAAGAAAWGGTGATAAAAATAATTCCCTGCTGGGGTAGCCCAGATTGAAATCAGGAATTGTGGTGGTGTTTGGCCATGCCAGCCTCACAGGGGGAATGTGCTGCTGAGAAATGAGCTCAGGCAGGGTAAAGATTGCCATGAACACGAGAAATTCATCCTCTAATTAAACAGCAGCACTGCACGAGCCAAGCTTTGTTCCTGCCTGGGCAATAAATGATTGAACAYGATCATTTATAAATGAAACACACAGAATGGCACTGGAACGAGGGTGGCGTTAGCAAACATCTGCTGAGGGCTGAGCAGAACTAAACAGCAAGGAAACGAGCAGGGCATTTCTCCTTTGGAAAGGGAACCCAGCAGGGCAGGAGCCYCATCCCCAGGATCCTGCAGAGGAGGAGCTGCACTAAAGGGAGCTCCTGCCACCCCTTGGGGCCATCCTGTCCCCAGCCCAGCCAGGGTCAGACACACCCCAGAGCCTCCAGCAGCTGGAAATGCTGCTCCAGCTGCAGCTGGGGGTGCYCTGTCCTAGAGGGGGACACAAAATCCTTCACCTGAGGGGTTTTGCTGGGTGGCTGATTTCTGGAGCCCTCCAGCCTCTGCTGGAGGAGCTGAAAATGCACAGCCCTTGTAACACTGTTTGAGGGCAATGGTGTTCCAGTATCTGAAGGAATAACACCACTGGGCTTTACCACTGTCTCAGAATTCATTAAGCCTGTTTAATTAACTGACAGCTGTTAAAGTAAATCATTATAAAATTTGAAATCACCTTGATAATGGTTTAACCTGGTTGCAGCTCAAAATACATGTTCAGAATGAAGATGTGCCGGAAGATTGTCATGAAGTTACAGGCAGCATAATAATCCTCTAATCCTCATAACAACCCCAGTGAAGGTCTTCCTGKGACAAAAAGGAGTTAAATGCAATGGCTTTTATAGGATAAAGCTTAAAAAGTATGAAAGTATTGCTCTGATAGTACAGGTGCATTGTMGGCAGTCCTGTTGTAAATTACTCCGCACATGAGAAAAATCAGTTTGAGGTAACAAGAGGTAACTAAGCAATAAATAGCTATTGATATAACATTGCATTTATATCTTAAACCTCCTGCCCCTACAAAATACAGTCAGGGAATGATGTAAAGAACATTTACATCCAGTTTGGGCCCCCAGAATGTGTCCAGCTGTGCAATGACTGTGCAAGAACATCCTTGTATAGTATGATCCTTTCCTTGGGAAAAGTCTCTCTTCAGCTGTATACTTGAACAGAACTGCCCCCAAAAACCACAGTGATCCTCCTCACTTTAGAGTTACTCAAGAGAAAAAGGGGAGTTGAGGTGGAATAGCTATGAGTTACCCACAAATGAGCTCTGAAATATTCAAGACTCATAAAATAAGGAACTTTGCTGCAGCTGCCCTAGCCCCTGCCCTGCCTGGGGTCCCCCAGGTAGTTGAAGCTCTCACTTGTCTGTGGCTCAGAATCAGGGTTTAAACAGCCACTGCTGGGGTTGCTGGGGTGTTGCTGAGGGTTCCTGTTTCCAGCAGAGGATCAGCTCTTCCGYTCCGTGGAGGGCCAGGCTGCCTCCGACGAGGAGGACGAGAAGTGGGCAGGAGAGCGAGCTCCCCGGCTGCAGCACGTGCACCAGATCCTGGCCAGGCTCCCTTGCTGCGGCAGTGGGTGAGTTCAGATCCTACATTAGTGCCATTTGAGCCTTTGGAAAGATCTAAGTGTGCTTTGCCCATCCTTTATGGCGCGTGGGGAACACCATGCTGGACATTCCCCCTGAGCCCGAATCAGTGTTAGCCTCACTGGTGATCTGTGCTGACAAGAATYCCACAGRGAAACTGGCTTTTCCAAACACAGACCTTCATCAGGAGGCTTCACCAGCTCTTCTCTTTTGATTGTGTGTGTAGATGTGATGAAAAGACGTGGAGAAAGCTGCTCTCCTACTTGGAGACCACCACCAACACCGACAGCTCCACCACAGCGCCTGCAGAGCTCTCGGGGGGAACCTCCCCTCTCATGGAGCAGCTGGAGCTCAAGGGGCACCCMGGGAGAAAACTGGAGACAACCATGGAAGAGGTAACAGGTGCCAAGCAGAGTGTGKAAGGGTTATTTGTATTTTGGGTAGCTGCATTCACATGTATTTATATTTTCCTCTGGCCATTCTGCTCCCTCTTGCTGATGTTCCTCCTTGTGCTGTGGTTTGTCAGATCAAACTCCTGCTTTCCTCTCACACCGCATTCCTGCTCTGGTTCCTACCCAAAACTGCCTCTAGAGGATGAAATGCAGCCCAGGACCTTCAAATATTGCCCTTGATTTGCTGGGGTTCCTGAGCTGTGGATGAAATCCTCCCCATATCCGCAGGCATCCAGGACATCTGGGGGCACAGTAATTTTCCAGTAAATCTCTCCAGCTGACTGAGACTCGGTGTTTTGGAGTAAATTACCCCATTTGCTCTATTTCTTGGGCTTAGCCCAATATATTTATAAATAAAATAAATAATATGAATAGAATTAATAAGAAGAATGAAATAAGTTATAAGGTTTAGCAGAATATCCAACTCCCCTTCAGCAGAGGTTATAACCATATTATCTAAAGCCCCAGTGCTGTATCCCAGCAGTCCTGCGTGATTTTAATATTTAAATATTGCAGATTTCAGCCACTGGTGGGCTCAGATCGAAGTGCCATATTTTTCTTTCCATGAAACAAAACAAGTGCACCACATGCATTGCCCTTCTCTGCTTCTTCTGAGCTTCAGCTGGTTTAGTGTTTTTTACCCCCTTTTTAAACAAAGCAAAAAGCTTTTAAAAGTTCTGGGAGGATTATATGAATCAGTCAAATATTTAAAGTACAGGTAAAATAGTCAACGTCTTTACAAATTGCTGTCCTTTTTTTAATCAATATTTCATGTAATCTTTTCCGTTGATTAAATTAAGTGGAAGAGTTTACTTGCTAGGGAGAAAAAAATTAAACCAGAATAAAATCCYGTTTCTGCCTGACACAGTTTGCAGTATTCAAGGACAATTTACCCCTGCAATATTCTTTAGAGCAACAAAGAGGTTCCTTCTCTACTGCCTAGCATCAGTCCACAGAATAAAAACCACCTTCAGGTAGTGCCTGTTTTCTTCTCCTTTTTTCTCAGTCCGAGATGCTCACTTCTTCTGCAGCATCACACTGCCCTCTTTTTCATCATTAGTTCTGTGCAGCTTGTCTGGAGAAGCACCGTTACCAAGAGATTAATACAAAATTCCAGAGGAAAAATGAAATCTGTTGCTCTTGATTTAGAGGCAAGCAGGGAGGTGAAGAAGACTTGGTGCCAACACACTGCGAGGGGAATTTAATCAGTGGGATGAATCATTCTGAGCCTGTTAGAAATTTATTCTTAAGCTCTTTTATTTATCCAGCAGTTGCAGGGGAGGAGTTGGATGCTACAAATCAGACAAACAATAAGGAATTCCTGTCAAAAAGGTGACTTTTCTTGTAATCAGATAGGGAGACTGAGAAATGCTCTCTGTCTCTCGAGTACCTTGCAAATAAATAGATTGGCTTAATAAATAAACCACCAACACCTTCTCTGAACCTGCCAAAAGTACCTTATATATTTATGTGCTTCTGTTTGGAGGGTGGAAAATCAGAAAAATAACAAAAATAACAGGCAGTGGACTCAGCAGGCAACTGAAGGGCAGCACTCTCAGATACTGATTAATAATTGCTTCAGCCTGAGGCTGGTAAAACCAGAGGGTGAAGGAGTTCTGAGATTTGTCATGTCTAGAAAGTTCTACTTTCCAACAACCAAACACATAAAAATAGCTTCTCCTGAAGGCAGGGTGGTGACCTGGGGATGATAGATGGGGAGAGCACAAGTGAAACCTAAAAATAAAGTGTTCTGCTGCCAAACGCAGCATTGCAAAGAAATGCCAATTATTTTCTGTAAAAGCTTGCATGCGAGCTGCCAGCTTAATGAGAAAGACAATTAATTTGTGAACTGCCATGCAGGGTCAAATGAGGATCTCATGCCAATATCTGGATAAAATCAAGGAGGCACAGGGTGTTCCTCTTGGTGCCTCTCACCCGGTTCCCAGTGCAGCAGGGACAGACACGTCCTGCCCTTGCTGTCCATGGAGTATTATGGTTAATGGCCAATATTGGAGCTATTTRCCATGAATTCACTTTGCCTCTCCTTGAAGCTGGCAGTGCTTTTGGTATCTCAGGACAAGGATTCCCACACAGTCCTTGGAAAGGAACAAGTCTCCAGGATTTGTCTTTTTTTAGCTTCAAATCTGCTGCTTGATCGCCTCGGGTTTGTGCTTGGGGATCAGCAAAGGGTTTTTCCCCTTACAATTTTCCAGATTTTTACTGCCAGAACTGAGTTATGACCATTCCCAATCTGCCTCAGCTCTTCTGGTGTGGGAAACATCACCTCCCTCTGTTACTCTGATTCTTCCATGCACTTTCCAAGCTCTGTTACCCTTTTGGAGAGAGAACAGAAAACGTGGTTGGGATCTAAATGCAATGGCATCAGCACAGTTGGTGCTTCATGCCCTGTTCCTTTCCTGCCATCCTCTGGCAGGTACCTTGTGATCCCTGTTGGCTGCTGAGCTGTGCCCAGGAGGTTCCAGCCCTCCTCCACCATCCCTGCTCATTCCTGCCTCCCTTTGGACACTGAATTCCAGCTGATCTTTTATKGCCCATGGGTGTTCAACATTCACTCCTGCTGCGATTCTTTACAGGCAGCTTTGGGGTTGATTACCCCCAGAAAACTGTGTTGAGAGCAAAYTCAAACACTGAGACATTCACCTGTTTCAAAAATCATTTATGAAGAGCTCAGGTCTCAGCCCGGATCCTTGTGAGATCCTAAGGATTGTTGTGAACCCTTCACTCCTGGTCCCTGCCCCACTTTTTAACCAGCCCGAAGTCCACGGCAGGATCTCTGCTCCTGCAGAGGTGGAATTTAATATTTTATTGGGTTTTTAGTCTTTGGTGGTGAAACTTATCCAAAGCCTTTTGCAGATTTGAAATCCACTGTACCAACTGAATTAACATAGTTCAATCTATTCCTAGAGCCTTTCAAAGAAATGTAATYGATCCTTGGCTGTGTTCATCTATGGATTCACCACGTGCCTCCTCCATGACAGTTCTTATCAATTTGCCTGACAGATTTATTGATTTGAGGGGATTTGCTGTTCCTCAGATCATCCCYGCATCCCTCTCAAGAATTGGTGCACCATGTGCCCCCCTCCAGTCCTCTGAGGGTGATGTGATTTAGAAGATAAATTTCAAAGCATTTCCTTCTGCCCTTCTGTTACTTTTTTCTTCCCATTTTGAAAATGTTTCTCAGGGTGACTGCCTGTAAAAATGGCTGTGATATGAGAGGGAGCCTCCTTAGTTTCTGTGRAAAGCACAATAGAATTATTTTACCTTCCATTTCTTGGGGGATTTTTTGCATACTAATAATTCTTTTTCCTAAAGGTATTTGTACACACCATCCCAGGGCCCAGATTGTCCCCACAGCATTCCTGCCTTTTGTGGGAGGGCTGGGTACAGCAGATGGATTCTCCTCAAGGCGGATGTTTGCCAAAGGAGTATTTCCATTCCCAGAGGAGGCTCAGATCCCCAGACCAGGCTTTGCTGAGGGGCTTTGACAGAGCTGAGGATAATCCCACTCCTCGAGCCCAATGGTTTAACCACTGACCATGATGCCTAGATCTGGCTTGCCTAGAACAGAGGCTGGACAGAACTGAGAGAATCCAAAGCAGTTCTGTCATTKCAGGGCCTTCAGGGCCATCCAGGGCAGTCCCAGCCCAGCCAGGGGCTGCACCCACAATGGACAATGGCTCACGGCTTTTTCACCCTTTCTCACTTTTGTCCATTTGCACATCGGGATTTGCTGAATCCTCCAATTGCAGCTGCAGCCAATGCAGTCAAAAACTCCAACTTGGCTCCCCCAATTTTCTGTTGTTTCCATCTCTTGGGGCCTGGCACAGGGAGGTGTCCTTGAGTTTGGGGCTGCAGAGGAATTGTTTTGTGTAAAAATGGGAGAGCAGGAGCTCAGCACTGTCTGTGGAGTCTGGAGTTAAACACTGAACAATCACAGGGGTACAGAGACATGGGAATAGAGAARCTGAAATCCTGAGGGATCWYCCATCCCCRCCCAAGAGCCAGGTTTTAAAAGCAAATTCTGCATCATTACTGTGTTACTGCAGGTGTTCAGGTAGCAGCAGATGCTGGGTATAACCCAGGCAGGGAGAGACATTTGGGAGAATGTTTTATTCCTGTACTACCCAGGGCAGGTGAGCATCCCTTAGGAATTTCCATGAGCATCTGCCTAATTGTACATTGGGCAATTTTACATTTTAAAATATTGGCTTTTTCACCTCACTGTGATTTGCTGTGGCAATGCTTTGGCTGTACAGGGGAGTACAAAAGCTTCCTGTTCTCACAGAGACATGGAACAGAATCCCAAAATCCTTGAGGTTGGAAAAGCCCACCAAGATCATGGAGACCAACCTGTCCCCCAGCACTACCAGCACAAAGCCCTGTCCCCAAGTGCCACATCCGCACATCTCCTAAATCCTCCAGAGATGGGGACCCCACCACCATGCTGGGCAGCTCTGCCAGTGCCTGACCACCCTTTCAGTGATGAGATTATCCCAATATCCAATCTAACCCTCCCCTGGCACAGCCTGAGGCCATTTCCTTGTTACCTGGGACAAGAGACC
>NW_026624434.1:53442-59148 GCF_030028575.1 Malurus melanocephalus
GGACACTTCACTGCCTCAGAGCCCCAAAATCTGTAACCAATGGAGAATTGGGGGGAGCAGCTTGGGGTGGGTGAGGTCATCACCTGAAGGTGCCATTGGAGAATTGGGGCCGATGTGTTCATGAGACAGAACTGATAAAAGGGGAAGATCTCGTGACTCGGGGTCCATTYTGGGTGCAGCCTCAGGAGGAGGCTTTGTCTGCCCTGAATGWACCAGCAGGCCTGGATTAAATTTGTCTGCTTTATTCTCTTCACTTTGTCTGGCCTCTGTTTCAGGTGAGCCTTGTTTTAGGCATCACTGGAACAGACTGGATCCCACTGATGGGGTAATCACCAACCAACACCCACTGCCAGGGACTGAAATGACCTTCCAGAAGGCTCAGTGTGGGTCAGRGACTGGTTTTTCCCTCTGATGATGCTTGTGTTTTAGGGAACTGGAGTTCCTTCTATTAAAATTTATTAGGATACAAATTCAAACACGCACAAATTCTATTCTCTCCTTAATTATTTCCAAAGCTATGAGGAAGATAAAAGATGACAGCAAAAAGCGATTATCGAAACCAGCACATTTAGCATTTGCTCTACATTCCTTTGCTATATTAATAAATCTATTTTGATTGTGGAAGCAACAAGAAACTGCATTARATGGTAATATTTCAGCATCCTRGGCACAACAATGATTGGTAGGTTTACTTTTATTAATAAAACTGGAATCTGTCAGTGTTCTCAATGGCCCAAAACTAATAATTGAAGTGACATATTTTTCAGATAATGCTTTTCAGGCTCTTTTAAACACAACAGACGTGGGCATGTGATGAAGATATTTCCTTTTGCAAATGGTGGGGCAGCTTTGCAGCTCCAAATGTTGAAACCAAAGCAGCATTTCAAACCCTGGGCAGTTCCTCACAGGGAGGTCTGWGACACCAGGCAGGGCAGGKCAGCTYTGAAAGGTCCAGCTGTGAGCAGAGCCCTCCTGCCCAGAATTTCTGAAGTGTTCAAAAGTCCTGTTGAACTCAGACTTTTCTGTGCTGAGCTGCAAACTAACACCTGACCAAGCACATGTGCCAGTGTTCAGCAGAGCCAGAATCTTATTTTTTTTTCTCAAGACACTTTTTTCTTCTTTTACCAAAATAAAAAGACTTCAGCAGAGTCAGAATATTTTTTTCCTTAAGAGACCTTTTTCTTCTTTTACCAAAATATGTAAAAGACATTTAGCTAATTGCCTTCTGGTTTCACTGAATGAGCAGATGATTGCTGTGTAGGAGTTGCAAGACAAAAATATGATTGTGGTGGAGGCACACAAATTCATTTTGCTTTATAGAGGACGACAGCAATGCAAAAGGGGCAAAAGCTGAAATAGCACTACTGTTATTTATGTATAAARTGTATGATAAATTTATTATTTAAATTCCTGAATGACCTGCCTGCCTGCAGTGATGAGTGAGCTGCCGTTATGCACAAGAGCAAAGCATGGATTTCCCAACAACCACTGGTAACTGGCTTTGTGCAGAACATTAAAGAAATAAACTTCYCTTCAAGAGAATCTTCTGGAGGGAGATTTTACCACCAAAGGGGCCCAACTCAGCTTTGCAGTTGTTGGGCAGGGAAGGAGCAGCTGCAGAGCCTTTACCTGGCTGTGTTGTTGTGCAGGTGGAAGGGCCCCTGCTTGGGGAGCTGCAGCAGAAGGTGGAGGAGGCAGAGCTGCTCAAGGTGGAGCTGCAGATGCTGGAGACTGAGAGGGTCCGGCTGTCCCTGGTGGAGGAGAAGCTCATGGATGTTCTGCAGCTTCTCCAACAGCTCCGAGACCTGGTACGGTGAGAAAGCGGTCCTGAAATTGAAAACTGGGTTTTGTAGGGTCCTTTCCAAACTAAAAAGGGCTCATCCCTTCTGTTAAGCACAGAACCCTTTACAGCAGGACAGGATTTTCCATGGGATTGCCCTGGGAAGTGCCTGGAATTGCAGAAAGCTTTCCYMCCCCTTGGACTGGCTTTCTCAAAGYCTGGAGATCTCAGAGCTGAGTCTTCTAGCTTGTTATCCTTTAATTGAAAATTTAGGGCAAATGAGGAAAACAACCAAGTAAGTAATCAGGAAGATTCCAGAATATATATTTTTCCTTCTAGAACAGTCCCTTTGTTTAACTGTATCCTAAKGGAACTCTGAATCAGCATTAAAGGGATAAAACCCCATCCTACATACAAATAATTTTCTTTTTTGTAAGAAGTTTCTTACCCATTTCAGAATCCAAATTTGAACTTTGSAAAACCATGCAATAACATTCCAGCTGTATTAGATCGTGGTTGCAGCAAGAAACTGCATTAAATGGTAATATTTCAGAATCCTGGGCACAATAATGATTAGTAGGTTTACTTTTATTAATAAACCTGGAATCTGTCAGTGCTCTCAATGGTCTAAAATTAACAATTGAAGTGACAGATTTTTCAGATGATGCTTTTCAGGCTGTACTGCCAGTACAGCAGTTGAGTCCTTTGGAAGAGAATTTTAAATCTGCTTGGGACTGACAGTGGAAAAGACTCAGTAAAACACAGGGAAATTGGGTAAACTGCAGGGCATGGAGTAGGTTGGGAGCCRCTCCACACTGCTAAGAATTAGTTTTTTTGATCATCAGTTTTCAAACCTAGTCTGTGAGATGAAAATGCTCCCTCAGTGATCGCTTTGCTTTGCTTGAAGCACACCCACGATCCACTGATGAGCAAGTGCAGTCTGGCATGGTTTCCTCACTCATTGTAGCACTTGAGGTGGAAATTCTGCTTTCACACTGCGAGTCTGCCACGTGCATCAACAGCAATCCCGTGGAGGATTAAAATGAGAAACTTGTGACTGGCAGCAAACCTGACAACTCTTTGTGTCAGGACTCCAGCATGTCCTTCCCTGGCCAGCTGTAATGTCACAAACCAGCCCTGCCTGGGACAGAGCCCCTCGCACGAGGGGTGACATCTCAGTGATGACAGCGCTTTGTCACACTGGGGAGGTGCCACCAGCACGGGCTGCAGCTCCCCCAGCACCCACCACACAGGATGGTGCTGACACCCCAAAAGAGGCAGTAAATGAACCCCACAGAGGGTGTCTGTAGGGCAGGGATGTGTTCATTGCAGCGCTGGAGGTGAGGGGGAGCTCTGCACCCAACGCACCCACCTTTGCCAAGTGTCGTGGTTTATTTATACAATAAATATTGCTTGATATTTCTCTGTCAGCATAGCATCATCACGTCCATGTCCAGAACTAATCTACATAAAGTTACCTCATATAATAATATATATAATATATATAATTATAAATAATTTTTTCTGTCCTGCATTTGTGCTGCCCCAATTTAGGTGGTCCTGAGGGTCTTCTTCGATGAAGGCTCAAGGTCTCCCTCGCATCCAAACATGCCAATTTTTCCTTCGGAGCACATGCAGTTACAATGTTCCTTGGACTTTCTGGATCTAACCGGGCTAAATTCTTCATCTCGTGGCTAATTTGCTTTACATTTGCTAATTTCTCATTAGTACACCTTGCTGTTTCCCAGTTAGCTATACTTACCTATTTTAATTAGCTATACTTACCTATTTTTTGAGGTTTTCCACCTGGTGAGTTTTTGCTTACTTAACCATTAGGCAACCAGTGCCATTTGCAGTTGTTCAGGGACACACTCTGGAAAATTCTTTATTTTTCACTGAATAATTTCTCTTTCCACAGCCCTATTGAGGAATTACAACCCTCTACAAACTGCTGTTAGAGCAGGGTCTGAGATAAAATTGAAAAACAAAATTGCTTGAAAATAAAGCAAAAATCGAGTTTTGTGTTGATCAGGGTCCTGCATCATTTTGGTTTAGCTTTCAAGTGTAAATACCCTGCATACGGTTTTGCTGCCTGTCTGTAAACTGGTGAAGGACATATTTGTGCCCTAATATTGTTTTGTTTTTTTGAAGAACATATCTAAGCGAGCCCTGGGGAAAATCCTGCTGAGCACTTTGGAMTCCTGCCGTGACCCCCAGCCTGGTAAGGAAATAAATCACATATCAAGACCAAGAAACATGGAAATTGTTCTTTTGGGACAAACACTGGATAGCACACTGATTAGCAGGAAAAGGATTTTTCAAATCCTGGGGTAGGCTAGGGAGAAGGAGGCAGTTTGCAAGGTTACCTATAGAAAGTGATGCTTTCTAGTCTGTGACACAGCAAAACAGGTGCATTTTTAAGCATCCAGGTGCTTTTTAAGCCAAATTTCAATTAAAATTTGGCCTTGGAGGGTAATTCAGTATCCTACAGATGTTCATACAAATGTTCATTGATACAAGAATGAAGGAATACAAGAATACAGGAATGCAAAAGGGGAGAAAGCTGAAATAGCTCTGCTGGTATTTCAGTATAAAATATATAATAAATGTAGTATTTAAATTCCTGAATCACCTGCCTGTCTCCAGTGATGAGTGTGCTGCCATCATGCACAAGAGCAAAGCATGGATTTCCTAACAACCACTGATATCTCCCTTTATGAAGTGATAAAGGAAAGTGGTAAAATGACCACGTGTGTCTGGCTGTGTTCCTCAGGTTCACTCTCTGCTGTGTTGTAGCACAAGATTCACACCCCAGAACAGCTCTGGATGAAACCAGATCAGACCTGCACCCCTCCAATACCAGCACTTCATGTTCCCAGTGTGAAAATTAATCCTGCAAAGCCCTGTCCCCTGACAGCACTCTGGGGTGTGCAGGAGTCGCATCCTTTGTGGGGTCACAGCCCCAGGGCTTTGTTTGATGGGTTTGTTCCTGCTGCAGAGGATTTGTGCTCACCTCCAAGCAATGAACCCTGTCCCAGGGACACAGCCTGGAGGTGCTTTAATTGCCAGGCAGAGTCAAAGACAAGGTTAGAACAGAGCAGATGTGGCCTGGGGGCTGTTTTGAAGAGTGTTATTTACAGGGATTTAGGGAGAACTGCATGGACACCTTCTGGGATCTGCAGGGGTAGAGCCTGCTTTTCCTGGTGCCCAGCAATCCAGGGCCAGGCTGTGCCCTTCAACTGCAGAGGGACAGAGAAAACAGGGGGRMAAAACCCTTTGTAGGCAGCAGGAGAAAGCCAACACAGAGAAGAACCATACCTGAGCCATGGGTGGGATGTTCTCCTGGGGGGAACAGGAGAGGAGCCTGTTTGTGTCCACAACACTCCGTGTCCACAAGGTTCTGGACAGACCCTGCATGGGAACAGGGGCTCCAAGGGATGCTGCTGCTCAGAGTTCCTCCCTTTGCAACCCTRAAACTCCATCAAGTGCTGCTGGCTGTGCACCTGGTGGGAGGGAAGCAGTTTCCCCAACTTTTTGGAAATCAAAGTTCTTTGACAAGTCTGAGTGGATGGTTGGGTTGCATGTGGGGTATGAAATGTCTTTGTTCACACAAGGAAGGATGTGACCTCAGCGGGTAGGGAATTATGCAAAGGGAACTAACAGAGAAGACAGGTGAACCTGGTTTCACTCACATTTTTTTATGGACARGAATTCATTATTTGGCCCCAAAATTTAGGYGTTTATGATAAACTCAGAATGGTACTTATGAAGAAATGAGCGGGTTGTGATGGTGGTACTGCAGCTTGCTGCCTCTCTCCTGATGCTCACATTCTCAATTGTCTCTCCAGGCAAGGCACAGCTGTTTGAGGTGCTGGACACGCTGCAGCAGGAGCTGGCTGCCTGTGAGCTGCTGCACCAGCAGCCCC
>NW_026624434.1:60183-64587 GCF_030028575.1 Malurus melanocephalus
GGTGATCTCCTGCTGACCAGCCCGGTGATCTCCTGCTGACCAGCCTGGTGATCTCCTGCTGACCCAGCCCGGTGATCTCCTGCTGACCCAGCCCGGTGATCTCCTGCTGACCCAGCCCGGTGAACTGCGGCAATGAAGGACAATTGTCCGGCCCAGCCACGCCTGCACCGCCAGGAGCGAGGAATGAGCCCGGGCAGGAGCGCCGAGCACAGCCCTGCCCTGCTGCCCTGCAAACACCATCCCTGGGGTGGCACCAAACCCAGCTGTGCCCAGCCCTCACCTGCACAGATTTACAGCCCTGGCTGGGCACATTCTGCAGCTTTGGGCAGCCCCACTCCAAAGCAAAGGCAGCCTGGGTTGTCCCTGGCAAAGGTTTGTCACTCCTGACCCCACAAGTGACACACAGGTGACAAAYCCGCCCAGGAGCGGGTGCCAGCAGGGCAGGCTTTAAGGGCTCTGCRTTTCTCATTCCATTATTCACCTTATTTAACTCTGAAGTGAGATTTCTTTAATGCTCTGCTGAATTTTATATTTGCAATTACAGAGRTGCCTTAGGAACCTGCAGCAGCCTTTCCTGTCAGCAGGCAGATTTCACATAAAAAGTTAAATTTAAGTGCTGGAAGAAAGTCCAAAATAATCCCACTCCCAGGCTCTCAGGGAAAGGAAGGACTGAAAAATTCACTTTGCTGCTGTTGAATTGTTAGCAAAGAGCACATCTGAGTTCTCAAGTTTAATTTCCCTCAATGCTAYTGCAGACACAAAATATTACAGTCCATTTGTAATATCACAAGTGCAGGCCAATTAATGGAAAAAGCTGGGCCTAATCATGGTGCTGTGTAACGTTTTAATCAGCAATAAAATAATTCCTGGGGCAAAAGTAAAATTTTACATTTCTTCCAAGATGGTTTTGCTGCGTCCTTCAAGCTGTCAGAAATTAAAGAGGCAGAGTTCCTCAAAGAGCCAACTGAATTTAAGTTCTCCAAAAGGTGCTCTGTAGATCTTTTGAGAATGTGATTATTTGCCTAAGATAAAACCAGCAATGAAATAAGAACTTTCARTTGAGAACTGTGCATATATTCATTTTTCCCATGAAAATGGTTTTCACACAGGAATAAGGCCCATAATGCAAAATGGGCAATGAGATTTCTGTTCCTTTCTATTCAGAACACCCTGTGTAGCTCACACACAACTCCAATAAAAATTGTGGCACTGCAGAGCCGTGTTGGTGACAACAATTTGTGTTATTTTCATTTCAGAGAAGAAAAAAAAAAGGTGTCATGAACAATGAAACAAATTCTGCTCAGTGATGTTTTACCTGGTTGGGTTTTTGGTGGTCTTTTCTGGGGGTGGTTTTTTGGGTTGTTTCCTGATTTTTTTGTTTCGTTTGTTTTGTTTTGGGGGGTTTCTTTTTTTTTTGAGATTTTTTGTGGGGGGGGTTTGTTTGTTTTGGGTTTTTTTGTTTGTTTTGTTGAGTTTTTTGTTTTGGGGGTTTGGTTTTTTTTTGGTTTTTTGTGGTTTAGCAGAGGAAGTTTTGCATTAAAAAATCCATATTATTAATATACATTTTTCTAAAGATAAACTAGGACATAAATACATAGAGCAGTATCAGTCCTCCAAGAAAGAAAACTGCCTATTGATGCCAAATATATTACTAACAAAATATCAGAGCATAAAATACCATTACTCAGTATATACTGARGTGTGTGTTAATATTATATACTGCAGAAACCTGCACTAATTGTGCCACGGGTAAAAGTTTAAATGAGCAGGAGTCAGATTCCTGCTTGGGTTCATTTTCTAAAAATCTCATGAATTACCAGCTTTTGTTTTGTGCAGCTCTCCCAGATTTCCCCAGGAATATTGCAGAAGTCTGAAGGAAAATGCCCAGAAATCATGAAATAAGTGTGATCTGGGTGTGCAGAGCTGGCAGGGGAGACCCTCAGGAACAGAACTGCAATAATGCAGGCTCACCCCTGGCTGGGGATCCTCATTCCCTGCAATGTTCTGCCAGCACTGGAATTTCCAATATTTCCTGTATCCACTCCATAGTTACATGGATTTGCATTGTTTAGACTCGTGTACACCTTAAGGCTGCTCTGTTAATTATTTACTTTTAACATCTTCACCACTGAGTTTTCCCTTCACTTTTCTAATATATTCCCATAAATCTGGATATTAATTAAAGTCATATCACAATTAGGGAGGAGCAATATCAGCTGGGTTAGTGCTGCACAGCTGATCCAGGCACCTGAACTGTGACTGGGAAATAAAAAAATGTCACTGGAACCCTAAACTGGTGCTGAGGGAGGTGCAAACAGTTAAGGGAAAAGGAGGATTTTATGGATAAATAAAGAGCATTTCACTGATACTGACTTGCCAAGATCAAACCTTGATAAGGCAGCTGTAAATACCAGAACATCAGGAGTTCTTTGAGAAATGCCTGTGTCAGAACAGTTCCTGATATATCAACATAAGCTGATTAAGTTTTTAATAATAAAAGCTGATTATTTAAAACTCAAAAAAGTAATGATTATGGAGCAAGTCAGACTTGCAGGATGGATCAAGAAACAGCCCTCAGCCAAATTCTTGCTGGCAATCAGAGGCAATGCAAAGCATTGTATTTTGAAAGATCTTGAAATTGATTTTTYATATTAAATCTGTTACCTTAATGTTTTATATTGAGCCTGTCTCCTGAGGCTGCTGAATATTTCATATGAAGCTGTTTGAAGATGTGATTTTAAGTCAATGGGATGGAGAAATTCCTAACTCTCTCTCAAAAACAGGAAGGCTTCCAGAGGGTGTTTTACTGAATGGAACAGGTCCAAAAGATCTGCACAGTAATCCTGGGAAGACACTCCAAATCACTGGGGTTCCTTGAAGATGTAGCTCATTAAGTCAAGTGATTAGTGCAGGTTTCAGGTGCCTTTTTTATTCCCCCTTGCTTGATTGAGTATCAGAATTATTCCCAGATAAAGAGCAACTGGAATGTCTAATCAGGGCTCATTAACAGCTTCACAAAATTAAAAAAAAAAAAGTACATTAACCCCACACCACTGGCTGAACAACCGGAGCAATCCTCACCCTCTGCAACTGCTCATCCAGCACACACAGGGTGCTGGATTTCCACAGAGTAGAACTTCCATCTACAAGGAACATCTGCTCAGTTTAAACTGATTTTGTTAAAAAATAAAGAAATAAAAACCAGTACATGAGAAAAACTGAAAAGATAAAGCACAGTCCCAAGCTTTCCATTTAAAAAGTGCAAGCACAAATCCAGTGTGTCAAACCTCTGCAAACATTTCGGTTTGTTGTAAATTTTCCAAATAATGATAAGTGGACATTTTTCTTGCATTTCCTCAGTAAAKAAAAAATACTCAGAAAGAATACTGTAAACAAAATAAATGCAATGAAATGTTTCAGGAGCAGCCCAAGGCTGTCCTTTTACCATGCTTGAGATTTCATTCCTCATTCCAGGAATTTTATTTTCCTTGAGAATAATTCCAGTTTTACAGAAAGAACGACTTGTTCCACACCAGTTTTATCTTCTGGACACTCCACAATGTCATTTTCCCAACAGCAAAGTTGCTCTTCATCACTCCTTTGATCTGTCCTTCCCCACAGAGCAATACATCCCACAGGATCCCAGATTTTGTAGGAGTGGTGTCCCATCTCCCCTGGAATGAGTTGGGAGCATTCCCAGCACTCCCACAATCTCAGGGAAGGAACCCTTTTCCCTGTCTCCATGTCCCCCAAACCTGGCAGTCTCTCCCTCACAGCCTTTGCACTCCCTCAGATCCCCACAAACTCCCTTTCTTAGCTGAYTATTTTCTATTAAACTCACAAAATAAAAGGAAGCTTGGATATTTTCTCCCTGACCTCTGCCCTATTTCCACAAAACAAACTTTCTGGTTTGGCTTCATACTGAATGTCCCTTCCCCTCCCAATGCCCTCCTCCTTTCCCACTTGGCACATTTCTCCCTGGGATGCCCTCTGAAGGGCTCATCCTTCTAGCAAAAGTCACATTTTTCAAGAACAGTTTCCTCCTGCTATTTTTTACTTTGTAGGAGGTATTAATTAGTAATAAAGTCYACCTGATATATAAAGTTATTTCATAATTGTCCAATTTATTTCCACTGGAGCTCTCCCCAGGGTATTTGGCAGTGGGGACTCAGCACAGATGTTMCACTGAGTCACAAATTTTTGCAGCAAATCAGAGCTGCTCCATGAGGGTCAGGGCATCTRTGCACACTTTGGGAGCAAAAAACCCAAAAAACTCTTGGCAACAGTATTTTCTGGAATAAAAACTCCTCCCTTTCACGCTGCTGCCCTTTCATCTATTGCATGGTGCAGTGCTTCTGTGAAAGGCAGCTGAGGATGGGGAGAACGGAACATTTTCAAACAGTG
>NW_026624434.1:65942-67387 GCF_030028575.1 Malurus melanocephalus
CACAGGCTCTCTCTCAGATTTATCATTTCATGCRGTTTAAAACATTGAATCCTTTAGTATTTGAACTATCTTATTTTCGTAATCATTTTATACATAATCCTCCAMAATACAAAAGCTACAGAGCACGTGTCACAGTGTGAAATTAAATTAAGATCATCCTTATGTCCTTAATTACACTGCAGTTTCAAAAGGCTGGGGGTTTTAGAGTTCATGTTTGGTTTCTGTTCCTCTTTTCTGTTTTCTTTTTGCCTCAGCATGCCATGTTGCCTTTTCTAGCCTAGAAATGAAACTGGAGATGATTTTAGTACAGATGGTGATATAAAAGTGGGGTTTTGTTGGAGCTCCAGGGGTAGCCATGGAAGAAAATCCACAAACCGCCCCCCAGGGGTGATACAGTTTGACAAATTTTAGGAAATTGGCATAATTGATAAAAAGCACCAATTAGGAGGACAAGGGGTGATGGAATTCCCCCCAGGTCAGGCCCCTTCTCTGGATCCCCCATCCTCAGTCTCAGCTGTATTTTTTTATGAAAATGGGTCTTGAAAACCTCTTGGTTCCCAGGAAGAACCAGAACAGGATGGGACCTTGTTCCCCCCAGGCCTGGAGCTCTGGAATGGGTTTGGTCTCCTGGCTGGGGAAAAGGGGAGGGAAAAGTACACGGAAGAGTACCAATATAGAAAAGGAAGAAGGCAAAAATCACTCCAGCATCACTGAAAATAGCTAAACTTTGTTTTGTCCCCTTGACTTTTCCCAAATGACCTTTTGGCCCTRAGGCTGAAGGCACCAGACACCACACCTGGGCTGAAGCACCCACAGAAGAGCTCATCTTAGCAAGGCAAAAATCTCCATTTTTTATGCAGCTTTCACTTAGAAAGGGTGTCTGAATTACAGCAAACTTCCCTGAAGTGAGACTCACTTCTTAAATCACATTATTTCCTAAAAAGCTTTGATTTTCCTTTACTGTAGCCATCTCAGAGGATTGCCTGTTCCCAGACTTGATCCCCCACCCATTTTCAGGCTGTGTGAACAGTGGGACAAAAGAAGAGAAGGAAGAGGCTCAGAGAAATTCTAGAACTCCTGGCTGGCCTTTCAGACCCCGCCACCAACCAGACAGCAAATTAAATTCCTGGCCATTTCCCCTCCATATTTTTGCCTCACAAAACCTCCAAAAGGACAGCAGAGTGTCGGAATCAGCAGGTAAAGGTGACTTTCAGTTCCAAACCTGTGACACAGAACATAAACAGTTGTGTGGTTTGGAGTTCAGTAATACCCAGGAAATAAAGCAGAATTCACTCTGAATAATAGAGTGATGAAGAGAAAGATTTGGARAGATGTTGAAGCCCCTTCCATTACCAAAGAGGGCTCACAGGGAGCCTGGAGAGGGTGATAGGGCAAGGGGGGATGGCTTTGAGCTGAGAGTAGGGTCAGATGGGATATTGGGAGAA
>NW_026624434.1:68462-70989 GCF_030028575.1 Malurus melanocephalus
AGGAAGGATTTCAAATCCTGAAATGCAGAAATATTTCAGGAGGTAAGAGGTAAGTGACTGCAAGGGTGATTCTTCTCTGCTCAGAAAACATCAAAGAACGCTGCAGGAAAAAGAAATTTGATTTTCACAGCAGTTGTTAGTGAGCTCTTACCTTAAATATGAAATGAGTATGTTCAAGTCTGCAAGGGAAGTGTCTTTAGCAAGATACTATCTGGAAAGGGAAGAAAAAGGAGTTTTTCATATTATATTGATAAACCTGGAAATTTTCAATCTGGGGGAATCATTTTAACCACCATGAGATGTTCTCAAGAACTAAAGCCTGGATTTATGCTGCAGGGCTTCTGGTTTATGTGCAGGGCACAGTCCTCCATCCCCAAGGCCTCAAGAAAGGTGTTTTTGTTTACAGCCAGCATTTGTTTTCTTTTTTGCAGCTCTGCAGTTTGTTGTGTGCTTTCCCTTCAATCAGGAATAAATCGTGCATCCAGCAGCCACATTTCATAAAAGAAAATTGTTGCAATTTCCATGTTCCAAAAAACAGCAGACTCAACCTACTCCATTATTTCATTTGCTGCACGAGTCGTTCCCAAATTCCTGAGAGCTGGGCGTGACCAAGATCACAACCAATTGAAAAGGACAGGAAGAGGGGTAAAATATGTGGCTGAGACTCTCAAATAAATCATATTTGACAGTTCTGAGTCTACAGAAAAGGAGATTCTACTGACAAGAACTGTAAGGGGAAAAGCTCTTTAGAATAAGTTTGAGAAATCTGCATCCCTGCATCACCAGAAAGTCACTCTTTGATAAAATATCTCTGTGAGTTCACTTAAACTGTTCCGCTTGCACTGAATCCATTGTGTGATGGAAAAAACCCCAAGGGCATGAGAATCCAACCTGGTTTATAATGCAGAAGCCTTTAAAACCTTGGTTTTCTTTATTCTTTTCCTCATGAGAGAAAACAGCAACTCCGAGCTTGCAAATCTGTTCATATTTTGTAAGGAAAAAGAAGGAAGGATTCTTGAAGCCACTTGGAATCTTACAAGACTTTTGATATTGCCTCGTAATCATGAACAGACTTAATTACCAAAACCAGGACGGAGCTCCATAAAGTCCTGCTGCTAAAAATGGAAAGAACTAATTCCAGCAATTCACATGAAATCTCTGGAAATTCCTCGTTACGGACTCACTCCATTCCTGCACAGATGAATAAACACCACAAATAGTTTGAAAGCTGCATCTGCTGCTGAATGATAACATTGTGGAGACCTGGGCATCACTTGTGCTGAAAATAAACAGCTGGGGATCTTTGGAGGACAGTGCAATTGTAGTTTGGGCTTTGACTGGCTCATAAATTGTCACACAAGCGAATAGCAAACATAACTCACATTTTTCTTTCTTTCTTCCCTATCATTCCTTGTCCAGCCACTGCCACATAAAAATTTCCAGACAAACTACAGCAGGAATGGGCACAGAAATGCATGTAGGTCACCTTGTGGCCCTACCAGGGCCACATTACAGTGCAAGAGTGCTAAATAGACCCCAAAACTGGAATACTCTGGAAATAYTTTACACAATTATGAGAAGAGAAAGGACCCATAATAGACAATCCATTCAGACTCCAGTTTAATTTTTCATAGTAATAAAGATAAGAACAATTAGTAACAACAAGTAATAAAGGATAAGAACAATTCAGAAAACACCCTCAACAGCTGGAATCCTGTGCTTACACACTTCACCGTAATTAAACACGGGCTGATTTTGCTGCTCAAACATTTTGATTGCTGCACGTTGATATTTGCTCTGTTTAACTACCAGGGCCCGTTWATGACAAATTCCTCAGCTCCATCAGAGCTCAGATCCCTCCTTGTCCCTGCCCTTGCTCAGTTCCAGGTCCTTTTCACACACATGAGGCAGCTTTTAGGGTGTCCTGGCTTTCTGCTGCCCCTGCAGAGATGGGCAGGGGTTAATCCCTCTGCCCTGAGGATGCCCCGAGGTGGGAATGGYACTCCTGGAGCTSTTTWYCATTTYCCCCYKRRRWWWTTWRGGGGGATCAGCGAGCTCCCTCAGCCAAAAGGATCCGTGGGAATTTTTCTGCTGCAGCCAAAAGAATCCCCCWGGGATGTTTCAGTGTGCACACCTGGAACGTGGATGGGACTGTGCAGTGAGCCCAGCGGTGCTCAGGGAAGGCCAAATCAGAAAGTTTTGATCAGTMAAGATGTGCTCTGGATGAGGAGCAAAAAGAGCAGCTCTGCATTCCAACAAGGCTCTTTAGGGCATGAACAGCATCAGCTCACCTGGTACCTCCCAGCAGAGTTCTCAGAGCTCCGGGACACTTGGAGAGATCGTGATGCCTGATGATTTTTTGCCTTTTCTTTTATATACCCTCTTATATATTTTATATACACTTTTCTATATTTTATATACCCTTTTATAGATTTTATACACTCTTTTAGACATTTTCTTTACCCTTTGACTACATGCTTGTAATTCTCGTAGCCTGATATTCCAGCTCAGTTTTGGGGTTCTGCTG
>NW_026624435.1:0-1335 GCF_030028575.1 Malurus melanocephalus
GGATCCCTGCCCTGATCAGTGTCCAAATCCCTGCCTGAATTCCTGCCCTGATCCGTGTCCAAATCCCTGCCCGAATTCCTGCCCTGATCCCTGTCCAAATCCCTGTCCAAATCCCTGCCCGGATCCCTGTCCAAATCCCTGCTCGAATTCCTGCCCTGATCCGTGTCCAAATCCCCGCCTGAATTCCTGCCTTGATCCGTGTCCAAATCCCTGCCCGAATTCCTGCCCTGATCCCTGTCCAAATTCCTGTCCGAATTCCTGCCCTGATCTGTGTCCAATTCCCTGTCCAAATCCCTGCCTGAATTCCTGCCCTGATCCGTGTCCAAATCCCCGCCCGAATTCCTGCCCTGATCCGTGTCCAAATCCCTGCCTGAATTCCTGCCCTGATCCCTGTCCAAATCCCTGCCCGAAACCCTGCCCGGATCCCGATTTCCCCTCCGTGTCCTTCCGGCCCCGATCCCTGCCCCGACCCCTGACCTGATGCCTGCTCGGACCGCTGCCCCGATTCCTGTCCGAATCCCTGTCCAAATTCCTGCCCGGATCCCTGCCCGGATCCCCCTCCATCCCCTCCCTGCCCTGACTCCTGCCTGGATGTCGGGACCCTTGCCCCGATTCTTGCCCTGATCCCTGTTCGAATCCCTGTCCAAATCCCTGCCCAGATCCCTGCCCCGATCGCGGCTTCCCCTCCGTGTCCTTCCTGCCCTGATCCCTGCCCGGATCCCCCTCGATCTCCCTACCCAGACCCCTGCCCACCTTCCTCTCCATCCCCTCCCTGCCCTGATCCCTGTCCAAATTCCTGGCCAAATCCCTGCTCGGATCCCGGTTCCCCCTCCATCCCTTCCCTGCCTCGATCCCTGCCCTGAACCCTGCCCAAATCCCTGCTCGGATCCCGGTTCTCCCTCCATCCCCTCCCTGCCCGGACCCTGTCCTGATCTCTGCTCTGATCCCCGCTCGGATCCCGGTTCGCCCTCCATCCCTCCCCTGCCTCGATCCCTGCCCTGATCCCTGTCCGAATCCCTGTCCAAATTCCTGCCCAAATCCCTGCCCGGATCCCGGCTTCTCCTCCATCCCCTCCCTGCCCGGACCCCTGTCCTGATCTCTGCTCTGATCCCTGCCCTCATACCTGTCCCGATCCCTGTCCGAATCCCTGCCCGGACCCCTGCCCGGATGCCCGGACCCCTGCCCCGATCCCTGCCCGGTTCTCCTCCATCCCCTCCCTGCCCGGAACCCCCTCGATCCGTGTCCGAATCCCTGTCCAAATCCCTGCCCCGATCTCGGCTCCCCCTCCATCCCCTCCCTGCCCGGTTCCCCTCGATCCCCTCCCTGCCTGGATCT
>NW_026624435.1:3852-5463 GCF_030028575.1 Malurus melanocephalus
AAACATTGGGATTTTTAATTAATGCCCTCCTTGGCTCGCTGGGCTCTGCCAGATGGAGCTTCGTTTAATTAGGAGATTTTAATTACCCATAATAACGGGATTTCAGCAAACACGGGCACAAGAGAGAGGTTTTGGGATCAGCCCCAATCCCCTCATGGGAATGTGGGCAGCGCTTTCCTCCCGCTCCTAAAAATGCCTGGATTTTCCAACATTTCAAGGAATTTTCCACTATTTCATCCTCTATTTCCTGGATTTTCCCAACATTTGAAGGAATTTTCCATTATTTCCTCCAATATTGTTGCTATTTCCTGGATTTTCCCAACATTTCAAGGACTTTTCCACGATTTCCTCTGATATTTCCTGGATCTTCCCAACATTTGAAGGAATTTTCCACGATTTTCTCTGATATTTCCACTATTTCCTGGGATATTTTCTGGATTTTCCCAACATTTGAAGGATTTTTCCACAATTTCCTCCGCTAGTTCCTTGATTTTCCCAACATTTGAAGGAATTTTCCACCATTTCCTCCAACATTTCCCGGATTTTCCCAACATTTGAAGGAATTTTCCACTACTTCCTCCGATTTGTTGGATTTTACCAACATTTGGAGAAAATTTCCACCATTTCCTCCGATATTTCCATTATTTCCTGAATTTTACCAACATTTGGAGCAATTTTCCACTATTTCCTCCAATATTTCCTGGATTTTCCCAACATTTGAAGGAAATTTCCACGATTTCCTCCGCTATTTCCTGGATTTTCCCAACATTTGAACGAGTTTTCCACAATTTCTTCCGCTATTTCCTTGATTTTCCCAACATTTGAAGGAGCTTCCCACAATTTCCTCCGATATCTCCAATATTTCTGATATTTCCTGGATTTTACCAACATTTGAAGGAATCTTCCATAATTTCCTCTGCTATTTCCTTGATTTTTCCAACATTTGAAGGAATTTTCCACAATTTCCTCCGATATTTTCTGGAAACCGGGCCTGGTCAAGGTTTGGTTACCCAAATAAATCCAATTTTGTTGGAAAACAAAACATTCTCCCAAAATTCCACAGAGCCAGGGGTGAGAGCTGATCCCGGAAGCGAATCTTAATCTTGGAACAACAAATCTTGGAACAACAAATCTTGGAATAACAAATCTTGGAAAAACAAATCTTGGAACAACAAATCTTGGAATAACATCTTGCTTTTTTTTGTTTTGTTGTTTTTTTGTGGTTTTTTTTTTGCTTCAGGGATCAGAATTTACCAATTAATTTAATTAATTTGTGCCCACCAAGCGGATCAGGAATTCCAGAGGAGCTCTGMTTCCCATCCTCTCCTTTGATGCCGTAATTGATGCGGTGATCGTGCTCCTCTCTGCAGCTTTTTCCCAATTTCCTCCCTCAATTAATAAATTTCCTCCGGGGATTTGAATAATTCAGTCCCATGGATGGAGATCCGATGGAAGGAGCAGCGAAAATCCCGATTCCGCTCGAAAAACTTCAAAAAACCCAATCCCACGGAGCTGCTCCTGATTATTTATCCTGTTTATTTTCCAAAAACCTTCCAGGATTTCCTGAAATTATTTCCCCAACTCTTGAATGTGCTGCTCTTTATTTTTCCA
>NW_026624435.1:7553-10231 GCF_030028575.1 Malurus melanocephalus
TAGGCCTCGGCCACCAGGTGTGGGTGTGACACCACCATGGACTTCCAGCCCGACGTCTCCATCACGTCCGAGGCGTGGCTGCAATGCGGGCACACAGGGGTTAATGGGGTCAGCGAGGGGGGATTTCACTGCGGAGTGTGCCCTATAGTGTGTGCCCTATAGCCCATGCCCTATAGATTCTACCTGCAGAGTGTGTCCTATAGTGTGTGCCCTATAGCGTCTGCCCTATAGATTCTACCTGCAGGGTGTGCCCTATAGTGTGTGTCCTATAGTGTGTGCCCTATAGTGTGTGCCCTATAGTGTGTGCCCTATAGTGTCTGCCCTATAGTGTGTGCCCTATAGTGTCTGCCCTATAGCATGTGTCCTAAAGATTATCCCTGCAGGGTGTGCCCTATAGTGTGTGCCCCTATAGTGTGTGCCCCATAGCCCATGCCCTATAGATTTCACCTGCAGGGTGTGCCCTATAGTGTGTGCCCTACAGTGTGTGCCCTATAGTGTGTGCCCTACAGTGTGTGCCCCATAGTGTGTGCCCCCATAGTGTGTACCCTATAGATTCCACCTGCAGGGTGTGCCCTATAGTGTGTGCCCTATAGTGTGTGCCCCATAGTGTGTGCCCTATAGATTCTACCTGCGGGGCGTGCCCTATAGTGTGTGCCCTATAGTGTGTGCCCCATAGTGTGTGCCCTATAGATTCCACCTGGGGGGCGTGCCCTGTAGTGTGTGCCCTATAGCCCATGCCCTATAGATTCTACCTGCAGAGTGTGTCCTATAGTGTGTGCCCTATAGCACGTGTCCTATAGTGTCTGCCCTATAGATTCTACCTGCAGAGTGTGCCCTATAGTGTGTGCCCCATAGTGTGTACCCTATAGATTCTACCTGCAGAGTGTGCCCTATAGCATCTGCCCTATAATGCATATCCTACAGTGTATGCCTTATAGTGTGTGTCCTATAGATTCCACCTGTGGGGCGTGCCCTATAACATCTGCCCTATAATGCATATCCTACAGTGTGTGCCCTATAGTGTGTCTCCTATAGATTCCACCTGCAGAGCGTGCCCTATAGATTCCACTTGCAGGGCATGCCCTATAGATTCTACCTGCAGGGTGTGCCCAATAGCATCTGCCCTATAATGCATATCTTACAGTGTATGCCTTATAGTGTGTGCCCTACAGATTCCACCTGCGGGGCGTGCCCTATAGATTCTACCTGCAGCTTTGGCCCTATAGTGCATGCTCTATAGATTCCACCTGCAGGGCGTGCCCTATAGTGTGTGCCCCATAGTGTGTCCTATAGTGTGTGCCCTATAGTGTGTACCCCATAGTGTGTACCCTATAGATTCCACCTGCAGGGCATGCCCTATAGTGTGTACCCTATAGATTCCACCTGCAGGGCGTGCCCTATAGCGTGTGCCCTATAGTGTGTGTCCTATAGATTCCACCTGCAGCTTTGGCCCGATAGATTCTACCTATAGTGTCTGCCCTATAGCGTGTGTCCTATAGATTATCCCTGCAGGGTGTGCCCTATAGTGCATGCCACATAGTATCTGCCCTATAGATTCCACCTGTGGGGCGTGCCCTATAGTGTGTGCCCCATAGTGTGTACCCTATAGATTCCACATGAAGGGCATGCCCTATAGTGCGTGCCCTATAATGCATATCCTACAGTGTGTGCCCTATAGTGTGTGCCCTATAGCGTGTCCTATAGATTATCCCTGCAGTGTGTGCCCTACAGTGTGTGCCCTATAGTGTGTGCCCTATAGATTCCACCTGCAGGGTGTGCCCTATAAATTCTACCTACAGCATGTGTCCTATAGCGTGTGCCCTATATGCATGTCCTATAGTGCATGCCCTATAGATTCCAGCTTCAGGGTGTGCCCTATAGTGTGTGTCCTATAGATTCCACCTGCAGGGCGTGCCCTATAGCGGGTACCCTATAATGCATATCCTACAGTGTATGCCTTACAGTGTGTGCCTGATACGTACAACGTGTGTCCTATAGTGCATGTCCTATAGTGCATGCCCTAGATTCCACCTGCAGGGCGTGCCCTATAGTACGTGCCCTATAGCGTGTGTCCTATAGTGTCTGCCCTATAGTGTCTGCCCTATAGATTCCACCTGCAGGGCATGCCCTATAGTGTCTGCCCTATAGCACGTGCCCTATAGAGTGTGTCCTATAGCGTGTGCCCTACACATTCTCCCTGCAGTGTGTGCCCTACAGTGTGCACCCTATAATGTCTGCCCTATAGCATGTGCCCTATAGTGTGTGTCCTATAGATTATCCCTGCAGGGTGTGACCTAGTGTGTGCCCTATAGCATGTGCCCTATAGCATGTGTCCTATAGATTATCTCTGCAGGGTGTGCCCCATAGTGTGTGCCCTATAGCATGTGCCCTATAGCACATGTCTTATAGATTCTACTGGCAGGGTGTGTCCTATAGCGCGTGTCCTATAGTGTGTGCCCTATAGCATGTGCCCCATATCGTGTGCCCTACAGATTCTCCCTGCAGGGTCTGCCCTATAGTGTGTACCCCACAGCTCTGGCTCTACAGATTCTCCCTACAGTGTCTGCCCTACAGCTTTTCCCCACAGTTTCTCCCCTACAGCTTCGGCCCTACAGCTTTTCCCTACAGCTCTTCCCTACACTTTTCCCCAATGGTTTCTGCCCCACCATTTCTGCCCC
>NW_026624435.1:11516-13032 GCF_030028575.1 Malurus melanocephalus
ATAAAAACTGGGAATTACATCTGGAACAGCTGGAATACACCTGGAACAGCTGGGACTGCAGAGAGCGTCCTCACACATCACCTTCAGCCTCTCCAGGGCGTACTGGGAATGGAAAAAAATGGGAATAAAAACTGGGAATTACACCTGGAATACACCTGGAACAGCTGGGAACAGCTGGGACTGCAGAGAGCGTCCTCACACATCACCTTCAGCCTCTCCAGGGCGTACTGGGAATGGAAAAAAATGGGAATTACACCTGGAATTACACCTGGAACAGCTGGGAACAGCTGGGACTGCAGAGAGCGTCCTCACACATCACCTTCAGCCTCTCCAGAGCGTACTGGGAATGGAAAAAAATGGGAATAAAAACTGGGAATTACACCTGGGAATAGCTGGAATACACCCAGGAGCAGCTGGGAACAGCTGGGAACACCTGGAATACACCTGGAAACAGCTGGGACTGCAGAGAGCGTCCTCACACATCACCTTCAGCCTCTCCAGAGCGTACTGGGAATGGAAAAAATGGGAATAAAAACGGGGAATTACACCTGGAACACCTGGAATACACCCGGGAGCAGCTGGGAACAGCTGGGACTGCAGAGAGCGTCCTCACACATCACCTTGAGCCTCTCCAGAGCGTACTGGGAATGGAAAAAAATGGGAATAAAAACTGGGAATTACAGCTGGAACAGCTGGAATACATCTGGGAACAGCTGGAATACACCTGGAACAGCTGGGACTGCAGAGAGCGTCCTCACACATCACCTTGAGCCTCTCCAGAGTGTACTGGGAATGGAAAAATGGGAATTACACCTGGAATTACACCTGGAACAGCTGGGAACAGCTGGGACTGCAGAGAGCGTCCTCACACATCACCTTGAGCCTCTCCAGGGCGTACTGGGAATGGAAAAAAATGGGAATAAAAACCGGGAATTACAGCTGGAATTACATCTGGGAACAGCTGGGAACAGCTGGGACTGCAGAGAGCATCCTCACACATCACCTTGAGCCTCTCCAGGGCATACTGGGAATGGAAAAAATGGGAATAAAAACTGGGAATTACACCTGGAATTACACCTGCAACAGCTGGGACTGCAGAGAGCATCCTCACACATCACCTTGAGACGCTCCAGGGCATACTGGGAACGGGAAAAAATGGGAATAAAAACTGGGAATTACACCTGGAACAGCTGGGAACAGCTGGAATACACCTGGGAACAGCTGGGACTGCAGAGAGCGTCCTCACACATCACCTTCAGCCTCTCCAGGGCGTACTGGGAATGAAAAATGGGAATAAAAACTGGGAATTACAGCTGGGACACCTGGAATACACCTGGGAACAGCTGGGACTGCAGAGAGCGTCCTCACACATCACCTTGAGCCTCTCCAGGGCATACTGGGAATGGAAATTGGGAATAAAAACTGGGAATTACATCTGGGAACGGCTGAAAATTGAGCAGGAAATGGAAATTCYCGCTGTTTTTCTGGGAAAATCTCCACCTGAACAACTTCAGGT
>NW_026624435.1:13450-15130 GCF_030028575.1 Malurus melanocephalus
CACACTGGGGATGGACTGGAATCTCCCAGTGCCTCCCAGTACATCCCAGTACATCCCAGTATGGGAACAGAACAGCTGGGGATGAACTGGGATGTCCCAGTACATCCCAGTATATCCCAGTATCTCCCAGCAGGCTCCTGCCTCCCCTCCTGCCAGGAGCTGCCCTTGGCACTGGGGGATCCAGGGGAGCTGGAGAGGGAGGGACCCTGGACAGGGACAGGAACTGGAACACGGGAGGGACTGGGATGGGAATGGGAATGGGTGGGGAGTGGGAGGGGAATGGGATGGGAATGGGATTGGGAAGGGACTGGGAAGGGACTGGGATGGGATTGGGATGGGATTGGGTGGGAAGCGGGAGGGGAATGGGACGGGAATGGGATGGGAATGGGACGGGAATGGGACGGGAATGGGACGGGAATGGGACGGGAATGGAATGGGATTGGGATGGAATTGGGAAGGAATTGGGATGGAATTGGGAAGGAATTGGGATAGAACTGCAATGGAATCGGGATGGAATTGAGATGGGATTAGGAAGGAATTAGGAATGGATTCCTCCCGGGAACATGACAAGGACTACAATTCCAGATCAGCTGTGGCTGCCCCTCCCCGGGCAGTGCCCAGGCTGGACTGGACCATGGGGAAGGCAGGTGGGCAGCACCCAGGCCACACTGGACTCAGACCACCCTGGCACCACTCCCCTATCCCAAAGCACCTTTAGGACCCCTCCCTCCCATCCCCCACCCGCCAGGATGGCTTTGTGGCCCCTGAACCCCCTCCCTCCTGCACCCACCTGCCAGGATGGCTTTGTGGCCCTTGAACTCCTGGCCAGCCACGCACAGGCAGCAGTCGGTGAAACGCGAGTTCTCCCAGAGCCCGCCCAGCTCGTCGGCCAAACGGCACTCGGGAACTTTGACCATGTTCATGGTGTTCTGACCCGAAATGTTCACAGAGTCCTGCACCACGCTCACCTGGGGACAGGGGACAGTTCAGAGACACTGCCTGGACTGGGGGAGACTGAAAAAACTGGATTGGAAATGGTTCGGTTCTTATAGGAGGGGAAATCCTAGAAAAACCAATGTGGAAATGGTCCTGTATGAGGGGAGATCCTAAAAAACCTGGATTGGGAATGGTTCTGTTCCTATAGGAGGGGAAATCCTAAAAAAACAGGGTGGAAATGGTCCTGTTCCTATAGGAGGGGAAATCTTAAAAAAAACAGCGGGGAAATGGTCCTGTTCCTATAGAACGGGAAATCCTAAAAAACCTGGATTGGAAATGGTTCTGTTCCTATAGAATGGGAAATTATAAAAAAACCTGGATTGGAAATGGTTCTGTTCTTATAGGAGGGGAAATCCTAAAAAACCTGGATTGGAAATGGTTCTGTTCCTATAGAAGGGGAAATACTACAAAAATCCCAACTGGAAATGGTCCTGTACGAGGGGAGATCCTAAAAAAACAGGGTGGAAATGGTCCTGTTCTTGTAAGAGGAGAAATCCTAAAAAACCYGGATTGGAAATGGTTCTGTTCCTATAGAACRGGAAATCCTAAAAATCTACAGAAGGGGAAATCCCAAAAACCCRGCCTGGAAATGCTCCTGTCCCAGTAGGAAGGGAAATCCCAAAGAACACAGACTGGAGAAGCTTCTCTCCCTGTAGAAGGATTTCATTCCCAGGGCAGGGCAAA
>NW_026624435.1:16242-17759 GCF_030028575.1 Malurus melanocephalus
CAGCAAAAGAAAAAAACTCAGAAAAATAAAAGTGCAGGAGATGCAAGGAGAGAACAATTTGTTCTTCCTTTTTTTCTGGCAAAAATCTGATCCGGGAGACACAAAATCCGAGTTTTGATCTGCTCGTTAAGGGTTTTTTCAATTAAATTCTCTGGGTTTGGAAAAAAAGTGGCTGAGTCTTTGCTGTGGAATAGCACGAGGGAAAAGGATGATAATGATAATGAAAATAAAATAAAAATGAAAATGAAAATAAGAAGAAAAATAAAAATGAAAATGAAAATGAAAATAAAAATAAAATAAAAATATCCCTTCACCGGCCATGGAGGTCTCCCCTCTCCAGCCATGGAGTCCATGCCCTCTCCATCCCCGGCCACGGTGGCCACCCCGTCACTGGCCACAGAGGTCACTGAGGCCACCCCTTCACTGGCCACTGAGGCCATCCCTTCTCTGGCCACGGAGGCCACTCATTCAACGGCCATGGAGGCCATCCCTTCACTGGCCACTGAAGCCACCTATTCACCGGCCACCGAGGCCATTCCTTCACCAGCCATGGAAGCAATCCCTTCTCTGGCCACAGAGGTTATTCCTTCACTAGCCACGGAGGCCACCTCTCTCTGGCCACAGAGGTTGTCCCTTCTCTGGCCATGGAGGCCATCCCTCTCTGGTCACTGAGGCCATGTCCTCTCCGCCCCTGGTCATGGAGGCCTCCTCTTCACTGGCCACTGATGCCAACCCTTCACTGGCCGCCCCTCTCTGTCCCCAGAGGCCACCCCTTCACTGTCCATGGAAGCCACCCATTCATCCACCGGCCACGAAGGCCATCCCTTCTCTGGCCATGGAGGCCACCCCTCTTCATCCCTG
Source organism: Malurus melanocephalus (assembly GCF_030028575.1). Lineage (NCBI taxonomy): Eukaryota > Metazoa > Chordata > Aves > Passeriformes > Maluridae > Malurus > Malurus melanocephalus. Next base: position 17,104 of record NW_026624435.1, read on the forward strand.
GCCACGGAGGGTGCCCCTCTCTGGCCACCCTTCTCTGGCCACGGAGGCCACCCCTTCACTGGCCACGGAGGCCATCCCTTCTCTGGTCACTGAGGCCATCCCTTCTCTGGTCACTGAGGCTGTCCCTCTCCACCCCTGGCCACAGAAGCCACCCCTCTCGGGCCACCCATCTCCAGCCATGGAGGCCACCCCTTCACCGGCCATGGAGGCCAACCCTTCACTGGCCACAGAAGTCACCCCTTCACTGGCCACTGAGGCCACCCCTTCTCTGGCCACGGAGGTCACCCCTCCCCAGCCACAGAGGTCATCCCTTCTCCAGCCATGGAGGTCGTCCCTTCACCAGCCACAGAGGCCATGCCCTCCCTGTCCCCAAGAGGCCACCCATTCACCGGCCACGGAGGCTGCCCCTCTCCATCCCTGGCCACAGAGGCCGGCCTTCTCTGGCCACCCCTCCCTGGCCACGGTGGCCACCCCGTCCCCAGCCACGGAAGCCGTCCCGGGCTCACCTCACAGAACAGGGTGAGTTTATCGTCCGGCAGGAGCCCGTTGGCCTCGTCCAGCAGGAAATCTCTGCGGATGAACTTCTTGAAGCCCCAGTCCTTGCCTTGCACGAAGCGATAGGCGCGCTGGCTCTCTGCGGGGAGGGGATGGGTCAG
>NW_026624435.1:17975-19616 GCF_030028575.1 Malurus melanocephalus
AAAGTGGCTGAGTCTTTGCTGTGGAACAGCATGAGGGAAAAGGATGATAATGAAAATAAAATAAAATAAAAATGAAAATAAAAATAAGAATAAATGAAAATAAGAATAAAAATAAGAATAAAAATAAGAATAAAAATAAGAATAAAAATAAGAATTAAAATAAAAATAAAAATGAAAATAAGAAGAAGAAAGGAAAAGGAAAAGGAAAAGAAAAAGAAAAAGGAAAATATCCCTTCACTGGCCATGGAAGCCACCTCTTCACTGGCCACGGAGGCCACCCTTTCACTGGCCACAGAGGTCACTGAGGCCACCCCTTCTCCGGCCACTGGGGCAATCCCTTTTCTGGCCACTGAGGCCACCCATTCACTGGCCATGGAGGCCATCCCTTTACTGGCCACAGAGGCCGCCTCACTCCAGCCACTTCTTCACCGGCCACTGAGGCCATCCCTTCTCTGGCCACGGAGGCCATTCCTTCACCAGCCACTGAGGCAATCCCTTCTCTGGCCAAGGAGGCTATTCCTTCACTAGCCACGGAGGCCACCTTTCTCTGGCCACGGAGGCTGTCCCTTCTCCGGTCATGGAGGCCATCCCTCTTTGGTCATTGAGGCCATGCCGTCTCCGTCCCTCGCCATGGAGGCCACCTCTTCACTGGCCACTGATGCCAACCCTTCACCGGCTGCCCCTCTCTGTCCCCAGAGGCCACCCCGTCACTGGCCACAGAGGCCATCCCTTCTCTGGCCATGGAGGTCGCCTCACTCCAGCCACCCCTTCTCTAGCCACGAAGGCAATCCCTTCACCAGCCACGGAGGCCATCCCTTCTCTGGCCACGGAGGCCACCCCTCTCGATCCCTGGCCTTGGAGGCTGCCCCTCTCTGGCCACCCCTCTCCAGCCACGGAGGCCATCCCTTCACTGGCCATGGAGGCCACCCTTCCACCGGCCATGGAGGCCATCCCTCTGCATCCCTGGCCACAGAGGCCACCCCCTCTCGGGCCACCCCTCTCCAGCCACGGAGGCCACCCCTTCACTGGCCATGGAGGCCATCCCTTCTCTGGCCAAAGGAGTCACCCCTTCACTGGCCACTGAGGCCACCCCTTCACCGGCCATGGAGGCCACCCCTCCCTGGCAACCCCTTCTCCGGCCATGGAGGCCATCCCTTCACTGGCCACAGAGGCAGCCCCTCTCTGGCCACCCCTTCTCCGGCCACAGAGGCCATCCCTTCACCAGCCATGGAAGCCGTCCCTCTCCATCCCTGGCCACAGAAGTCATCCCTCTCTGGCCATCCCTTCACCAGCTATGGAGGCCACCCCTCTCCATCCCTGGCCACGAAGGCTGCCCCTCTCTGGCCACCCCTTCACCGGGCCATGGAGTCCATCCCTTCACTGGCCACTGAGGCCACCCCTTAACTGGCCACGGAGGCCATGCCCTCCCGCTCTCCAGTCACTGAGGCCGTGCCCTCTCAGTCCCCAGCCACGGAGACTGCCCCTCTCTGGCCACCCCTCCCTGGCCACGGTGGCCACCCCGTCCCTGGCCACAGAGGCCACCCTTCTCTGGCCACCCCTGTCTGGCCACGGTGGCCACCCCATCCCTGGCCACGGAAGCCATCCCCTCTCTGGCCACCCCTCCCTGGCCACGGTGGCCAC
>NW_026624435.1:23846-24844 GCF_030028575.1 Malurus melanocephalus
AAAACCTTTAAACTGTGGGGTTTTCAAAATTATTGGGGTTCTCAAAACCCTTTTAACTGTGAGGTTTTCAAAACCATTTAAACCCTTTAAAACTGTGAGGTTTTTTAAACTTTTAGAACTGTGGGGTTTTCAAAACTGTTCAAACCCTTTAAAACTGTGGGGTTTTAAAACTTAGAACTGTAAGGTTTTCAAAACTTTTAAAACTGTGAGCTTTTCGAAACTGTTTAAACCCTTTAAAACTGTGGGGTTTTCAAAACCGTTTAAACCCTTTAAAACTGGTTTTCAAAACTGTTTAAACCCTTTAAAATTGTGGGATTTTCATGTTTGTACAGCAAACAAGGGGCTGGTAAAAAACACTGAGCCCAGGGAACCACTGAGAGCTGATAAAAACATCCAGAAATTATGGGGAACCCAAAAAAAAAACCCACAAGGAGAATGGCTGGAATCACTGAAAAACCCCCTGGATTTCAGGTTTGATAAAAGGAAAGTGAAAAAAATAAAATTGAGGAAATGGATTTGAGGAACAAACGCAGAAAAATGGTGGATAAAATTCCACAGGAAGAACCTGCGAGGAAAAAGGGATTTCTGGAAGGCTTCTTAAAAACAAAAATAAAAATATGAGGTTTAAAAGGAAAAACTCCTCCTGTGCGAAGAAAAGGCAGGAAGAGGCTCTGCAATGACCTGAAATTTGACACAAAGTCTGGCAAGAACAAAACCCAGACAGATAATGAACGRTTCCCACACAGGAGGAGTAAAAATTCAGAGATTCAGGTGTTCCAGGAGGGACAGAGGTGAACAAAGAAAGGGCAAGGAAAGCACAGCTCTGCCACCCAAAGGAGGGAACAAACCTTGGATCCCATGGAAACAGCTCGGCCTGGGGCTGATTTACCTCCATTTGTACTGAAAAGTAAAATTCTGAACCACTGGGCATTGGGGGAAAATTGGGGATTGAAAAGAATTCTGAGACACTCAGGATTGGGGGAAAATCAGGGATTGAA
>NW_026624435.1:26724-40843 GCF_030028575.1 Malurus melanocephalus
GGGGCAATGGGACAATGGGGCAACGGGGCAATGGGCAATGGGCAATGGGGCAATGGGCAATGGGGCACCAGGCAAGGGCAATGGGGCACTGGGCAATGGGGCACTGGGCAAGCGGGCACTGGGCAGTGCCAATGGGGCAATGGGGCAACGGGCAATGGGGGAACGGGCAATGGGGAAACGGGCAATGGAGCAATGGGGCAATGGGCAAGGGTAACAGGGCAACGGGGCAACAAGGCAATGGGACAATGGCCAACGGGGCAATGGGGCACCAGGACAATGGGGCAATGGGGCACTGGGCAGTGGCAATTGGGCAATGGGGCAATGGGCAAGGACAATGGGGCAATGGGGCACTGGGCAAGGGCAACGGGGCAATGGGGCAATGGGCAAGGGCAATGGGGCAACAGGGCACCGGATTGAGCCCAGGGGCTCCTGCAGGGCCTGGCCATGGGCACCGGCAATGGTGGCAATGGGGCAATGGGCAGTGGCAATGGGGTGTTGGGCAGTGGCAGTGGGGCACCAGGCAAGGGCAATGGGGCAAGGGCAATGGGGCAAGGGCAATGGGGCAACAGGGCAATGGGGCACTGGGCTGAGCCCAGGAGATCCTGCAGGACCTGGCCACAGGCACCGGGCAGCGGCAATGGGGCACCAAATTGAGCCCAGGAGATGCTGCAGGGCCTGGACAAGGGCAGTCGTGGCAACGGGCTGAGCCCAGGGCTACTGCAGGGCCTGGACAGGGGCAATGGGGCAATGGGGCACCGGGCAATGGGATGAGCCCAGGAGATCCTGCAGGACCTTGCCACGGGTACCAGGCAGTGGCAATGGGGGCAACGGGGCACTGGGATGAGCCCCGGGCTTCTGCAGGGCCCGGCCATGGGCACCGGGCAGTGGCTGCCATGGCGAGGGACGGCTGTAGGGAGGAACTGCTGTGTAACTGCCGTGTATAATTCCTGTAACTACTGTGTGTAACTGCCGTGTGTAATTCATGTGTATAACTGCAGTGTGTAACTGCTGGGTAACTGCTGTATAACTGCTGTGTAACTGCTGTAATTCCTGTGTGTGTAAATGCCATGTGTAACTGCTGTGCGTAACTGCTGGGTAACTGCAGAGTAACTGCAGAGTAACTGTTGTAATTCGTGTGTGCAACTGCTGTGTGTAACTGGTGTAACTGCTGTGTAACTGCTGAGTAACTGTTGTAATTCGTGTAACTGCTGTGTGTAACTGCCCTGTAACTGCTGTGTAACTGCTGTAATTCCTGTGTGTAACTGCTGTAACTGCTATGTGTGTAACTGCCCTGTGTGTAACTGCTCTGTGTAACTGCCATGTATAATTCCTGTGTGTAACTCCCGTGTGTAATTCATGTGTGTAACTGCCGTGTGTAATTCATGTGTGTAACAGCTGTGTGTAAATGCTGTGTGTAAATGCTGTGTAACTCTCTGTGTGTAACTGCTGTGTGTAACTCTCTGTGTGTAACTGCCGTGTGTAATTAATGTGTGTAACTGTGTGTAACTGCTGTGTAAGTCTCTGTGTGTAACTCCAGCAGACCCCTCTGCAGCCCCAGACCCCAAACCCATCCCAAATCCCAGTTCCCATCCAGCTGAGCTCACCTGTGTGTAGCACCAGCTCTCGGCCACGGGGCCACTGGACATCTCTGCCGGAGGGGGGGGACTCGGCACCCTGGACATCGCCAGCTTGGAGAGCGGGCAGGGGGCACAGGCGGCACGGAAACGGGGAAAAATGGCACCTGGGGAGAGAGAAAAATTATTAAATTAACAATCAGTATGGAAATGGGGAAAAACGGCACCTGGGGAAGAGAGAAAAATCATCAAAATCAGCACGGAAATGGGGAAAAAGGGCACCTGGGGGAGCAAGAAAAATCATGAAAATCAGAAATCGGCACTGAAATGGGGAAAAACTGCACCTGGGGAAGAGAGAAATCATCAAAATCAGCACGGAAATGGGCAAAAACGGCACCTGGGGGAGAGAGAAAAATCATTAAATTAACAATCGGCATGGAAATGGGGGGAAAATGGTACTTGGAGGGAGAGAGAAAAATCATGAAAATCAGAAATCGGCACGGAAATGGGGAAAAACGGCACCTGAGGGAGAGAGGGAGAGGGAGAGAAAAATCATCAAAATCAGCACGGAAATGGGGAAAAACGGCACCTGGGGAAGAGAGAAAAATCATCAAAATCAGAAATCGGCATGGAAATGGGGGGAAAATGGTACTTGGAGGGAGAGAGAAAAATAATGAAAATCAGAAATCGGCACGGAAATGGTAAAAAACGGCACCTGGGGAGAGAGGGAGAGGGAGAGAAAAATCATCAAAATCAGCATGGAAATGGGGAAAAACGGCACCTGGGGAAGAGAGAAAAATCATCAAAATCAGAAATCAGCACGGAAATGGGGGAAGAGCCCAGGACTGAGGGGTTTGGCAGAGGGAAAGGCCCAGGCTCAGCCTGGAAATCAGAATTGAGGGATTTGGCAGAGGGAGAGCCCAGGATTGAGGGGTTTGGTGAAGGGAAGAGCCCGGGATTGAGGGGTTTGGTGGAGGGAACAGCCCCAGTTCATCCTGGAAATCAGAACTGAGGGGTTTGGCAGAGCGAGAGCCCAGGATTTGGGAGTTTGGCAGAGAGAAGGACCCAGACTCAGCCTGGAAATCAGAANTGGGCAAGGGGGCAATGGGGCAATGGGGCAACAGGGCAGTGGCAATGGGGCAATGGGGCACCAGGCAAAGGCAATGGGGCAATGGGCAATGGGGCAATGGGGCAATGGGCAGTGGCAACGGGGCAATGGGCAGTGGCAATGGGGCACTGGGAAAGGGCAATGGGGCAATGGTGGCAATGGGCTGAGCCCAGAGACTCCTGCAGGGCCCGGCCATGGGCACCGGGCAGCGGCTGCCATGGCGAGGGACGGCTGCAGGGAGGAACTGCTGTAACTGCAGTGAGTAACTGCCCTGTTTGTAACTGCCCTGTGTGTAACTGCCCTGTGTGTAACTGCCATGTATAATTCCTGTAACTGCTGAGTAACTGCTGAGTAACTGTTGTAATTCGTGTAACTGCTGTGTGTAACTGCTGTGCAACTGCCGTGTATAATTCCTGTGTGTAACTGCCATGTATAATTCCTGTAACTGCTGTGTAACTGCTGTGTGTAAATCCTGTGTGTAACTGTCCTCTGTGTAACTGCTGTGTGTAAATCCTGTGTGTAACTGTCCTCTGTGTAACTGCTGTGTGTAACTGCTGTGTAACCTCTGTGTGGGGCTGTGTAACTGCTGTAATTCCTGTGAGTAACTGCTGTAACTGCTGTGTGTGTAACTGCTGTGTGTAACTGCTGTATGTGTAACACCTGTGTGTAATTCCTGTGTGTAATTAATCCGTGTAACTGTTGTAATTTCTGTGTGTAACTGCCATGTGTAATTCCTGTAACTGCCCTGTGTGTAACTGCTGTGTATAATTCCTGTGTGTAACTGCCGTGTGTAATTCACATATGCAACTATTGTAAATCCTGTGTGTAACTGCTGTGTGTAATTCCTCTGTGTAACTGCTGTGTAACTGCTGTGTGTAAATCCTGTGTGTAACTGCTGTGTAAGTCTCTGTGTGTAACTCCAGCAGACCCCTCTGCAGCCCCAGACCCCAAACCCATCCCAAATCCCCATTCCCATCCAGCTGAGCTCACCTGTGTGTAGCACCAGCTCTCGGCCACGGGGCCACTGGACATCTCTGCCGGAGGGGGGGGACTCGGCACCCTGGACATCGCCAGCTTGGAGAGCGGGCAGGGGGCACAGGCGGCACGGAAACGGGGAAAAACGGCACCTGGGGAGAGAGAAATCATCAAAATCAGCACGGAAATGGGGAAAAACGGCACCTGGGGGAGAGAAAAATCATCAAAATCAGCAAGGAAATGGGGAAAAACGGCACCTGGGGAGAGAGAAAAATTATTAAATTAACAATCGGCATGGAAATGGGGAAAAACGGCACCTGAGGGGGAGAAAAATCATCAAAATCAATGATCGGCTCTGAAATGGGGAAAAACGGCACCTGAGGGAGAGAAAAAAATCATGAAAATCAGAAATCAGCATGGAAATGGGGGAAGAGCCCAGGACTGAGGGGTTTGGCAGAGGGAAAGGCCCAGGCTCAGCCTGGAAATCAGAATTGAGGGGTTTGGCAGAGGGAGAGCCCAGGATTGAGGGGTTTGGTGGAGGGAAGAGCCCCGGTTCATCCTGGAAATCAGAACTGAGGGGTTTGGCAGAGTGACAGGCCCAGGTTCAGCCTGGAAATCAGGATTGGGGGAATTTCGAAGAGAGAAGGATCCAGACTCCGCCTGGAAATGAGGACTGGGGGGTTTGTCAGAGAAAAGAGCCCAGGATTGAGGGGTTTGGCAGAGGGAAGAGGCCCGGTTCATCCTGGAAATCAGAACTGGGGGGTTTTGGCAGAGCAAAGAGCCCAGGATTGAAGGGTTTGGCAGAGAGAAGGACCCAGACTCAGCCTGGAAATCAGAACTGAGGGATTTGACAGAGGGAGAGTCCGGGATTGAGGGGTTTGGTGGAGGGAAGAGCGCCAGTTCATCCTGGAAACCAGAACTGGGGGATTTGGAAGAGAGAAGAACCTGGTTTTAGCATGGAAACCAGGACTGGGGGGTTTGGAAAAGGCGCAGGCTCAGCCTGGGGGATTTGGCAGAGAGAAGAGCCTGGGACTGAGGGGTTTGGCAGAAGGAAAGGCCCAGGTTCAGCCTGGAAACCAGAACTGGGGAATTTGGCAGAGGGAAGAGCCCCGGGTTCATCCTGGAAACCAGGACTGCGGGGTTTGGCAGAGAAAAGAGCCCAGGATTGAGGGGTTTGGCAGAGGGAAGGACCCAGACTCAGCCTAGAAATCAGAACTGAGGGTTTTGCAGAGGAAAAGCCCGGCTCCAGCCCCTCTCTGCCCTGCAGCACCACACACCCAAGAGCACACAGATATCTGTGAGCAGAGCAGCAGCCAGCGACACCAGGGAGGATTTTGGATCCAGCCACCTGTCTGCACGCTGAGCAACAAGATGGTCAGAGAGGGAAAAGCTTCAGCAGGAAAAAAACACGGGGAATAAATAAATAACCCAGGAGAGCGGGCCAGGAAATCAGATTTTGTTGGTGTATTGGTAATATTGCAGTACATTTCTGTGATTTCAGTTTTTAACTGACGCCTTTTTGCTCCTTGCCACACGATCTCTGAAAATGCAGCTTTTATTCAAGAGGTATTAAAGGGATGGATTAAAAAAAAAAGCATAAAAATAACTTAAAATAACTTTAGAATCCTCTGAAATGACCCTGTGGCCTCTCCACACATCCTTGGCCAAAAGGTGGGAATGAAACCTGCAGCCACAACCACCTCCTTGTGTTCTCCTAATCCAGAAATTCCATTTTCTGGAAAACATTCCCATATCTGTGGGGTCACTCCTAACTCTGTGGGGTCATTCCCAGCTCTGTAGGGTCATTCCCAGCTCCATGGGGATGGAGCCTAAATATACATAATATAAAAATATTTTATATAAATATAAATTTTATATGTAAAATTTATATTTATATAGAATAAATATAAATTTATTTCTATTTATTCCTCCAGGATGGAGGAAAAGCTGAGCTGGGGCTGCTCAGGGGGTAAAGGCACATGGGATAACAGGGAAAATCCATCCCAGGGTGGAGGAAAAGCTGAGCTGGTGTTGCTCCCCTCAGCAGGGAAAGGCCCAGGGGATGAAGAGGGAAAATTTATCCCAAGGTGGAGAAAAAGCTGAGCTGGGGCTGCTCAGGAGGAAAAGCACAGGGGGAAAATGGAAAATCCATCCCAGGATGGAGGAAAAATCTGAGCTGGTGTTGCCCCCCTCAGCAGGGAAAGGTACAGGGGATGAGGAGGGAAAATCCATCCCAGGGTGGAGGAAAAGCTGAGCTGGTGTTGCTCAGGGGGTAAAGGCATAGGGGATAACAGGGAAAATTCATCCCAGGGTGGAGGAAAAAACTGAGCTGGGGCTGCTCAAAGAGGGTAAAGGCACATGGGACAAACGGGGAAAATTCATCCCAGGGTGGAGAAAAAGCAGAGCTGGGGCTGCTCAGGGGGTAAAGGCATATGGGATAACAGGGAAAATCCATCCCAGGATGGAGGAAAAAACTGAGCTGGGGCTGCTCAAAGGGGAAAAGCACAGGGGACAAACGGGAAAAATCCATCCCAGGGTGGAGGAAAAGTTGAGCTGGGGCTGCTCCCCTCAGCAGGGAAAGGCAGAAAGGATAAAAGGGAAAATTTATCCCAGGGTGGAGGAAAAAGCTGAGCTGGGGATGCTCAAAGGGAAAGACACATGGGATGAACACGGAAGATCCATCCCAGGATGGAGAAAAAGCTGAACTGGGGCTGCTCAAAAGGGAAATGCACAGGGGAAAAATGGAAAATCCATCCCAGGATGGGGGAAAAAGCTGAGCTGGGGCTGCTCAGGGGGTAAAGGCATATGGGATAACAGGGAAAATTCATCCAGGATGGAGGAAAAGCTGAGCTGGGGCTGCTCAGCAGGAAAGGCAGAGGGGATAACACAGAAAATCCATCTCAGGGTGGAGGAAAAGTTGAGCTGGGGCTGCTCCCCTCACCAGGGAAAGGCACAGGGGATGAAGAGGGAAAATCCATCCCAGGATGGAGGAAAAAGCTGAGCTGGGGCTGCTCAAAGGGAAAGACACATGGGGTGAAGAGGGAAAATTCATCCCAGGATGGAGGAAAAAACTGAGCTGGGGCTGCTCCCCTCAGCAGTGAAAGACAGGGGAAAAATGGAAAATCCATCCCAGGATGGAGGAAAAGCTGAGCTGGGGCTGCTCAAAGGGAAAGACACATGGGACAACGGGGAAAATCCATCCCAAGGTGGAGGAAAAAACTGAGCTGGTGTTGCTCCCCTCACCAGGGAAAGGCACAGGGGATGAAGAGGGAAAATCCATCCCAGGATGGAGAAAAAGCTGAGCTGGGGCTGCTCCCCTCAGCAAAGGTCACCAAATCCATCCCATCCTGCCACCCACAAGTGCTGAATCACCGCTCTGGCACAGCCCAAAATCCAATGGATTGGAGAAACCGAAATTCCTGCGGGGAAATTCCTGCCCTCAGCAGGGTTGGTTTGCTCAGGACACTCGAGGTTGTCACCAGTGTCACCTCCCCAGCTTTGGAGTGGATGGAAAAGCACCGCAGGGAAATATTTTGGGGAATAATTCGGATATCCCAGCTCAGGAGAAGCAGAGACACACGTGGAGGAACAGAAATATCAAAACASAGGAAAAGCAAACATTAAATATTATTTTATGGCCCCCTGTGTGCAGAGTCAGAGTTTGTTACTCTTTGGCTATAAATAACAAACTCTTGGCTCTGCGCTGGAGTTAAAATTACAGCTCAAACCAGAGCAATTCTCACCCCATTCCCAAACATTTCCAGATGAAGGGATTTGATCCAAGGACAGGAAATGTTCCCTTGGCACCTCGTCCTGCTGAAATCATCCCCTCCTGATTTCACAGCTCCACCTTTCTCAGCAGGGAAACCTCCGGCTTCACCTGGCACAGAAACTCAGCAAAAAAATCCTAAAACTGACCCAAAATTACCGGATTTTTACCCAAAAAAATCTGTTATTTTCTGTTTGTCAAGATAAACAACTCCCTCTTAACAAACCCAGTGGAAATATTCATTTCCAGCCAATTTTACTGATGGAAAGGTAACTTAGGAAAGGCTGGAAATGAAGAAAAATTTTAATTTAAGGTATCAAAGAGTGCCCAGGAAGAGCCCAGAGCACAGGGAGGTGCAGGATGGGGATAATTGGAGCAGGAAAAGGGATGAGGAAGGAAAAATTCATTATTTTATCGCCCTGAATCCTTCAAAGCCTCGGAAAGTTGGGATTAAAATGAGGGGAAAGAGGGAAAAAGGGTGAGGAAATGCAGGGACGGGAAAAAGGAGGAAATTTGGGATTTATGAAATGGGCAAAGGAGGGAATTTGGGATTTATCAAAGGGGCAAAGGAGGAAATTTGGGATTTATGAAAGGGAAAGGGCACGGGGGAAAGGAGGAAATTTGGGATTTATGAAAGGGGCAGGGCACAAAATTTAGGATTTATGAAAGGGACAGGGCACGGGGAAAAGGAGGAAATTTGGGATTTATGGATAGGGTACAGGGCAAAGGAGGAAATTTGGGATTTATGAAAGGGACAGAGCAAAGGGAAAAGGGGGAAATTTGGGATTTATGAAAGGGAAAGGGGCAAAGGGGGAAATTTAAGATTTATGAAAGGGACAGGGCACAAAATTTGGGATTCATGAAAGGGACAGGGCACAAAATTTGGGATTTAGGAAAGAGACAGGGCACAAAAGTTGGGATTTAGGAAGGGACAGGGCACAGGGAAAAAGAGGAGATTTGGGATTTATGAAAGGGACAGGGCACAAAATTTGGGATTTATGAAAGGGAAAGGGCACAAAATTTGGGATTTATGAAAGGGACAGGGCACAGGGGCAAAGGAGGAAATTTGGGATTTATGAAAGGGACAGGGCACAGGGGCAAAGGAGGAAATTTGGGATTTATGAAAGGGACAGGGCACAGGGAAAAGGAGGAAATTTGGGATTTCTGAAAGGGACAGGGAAAGGGGCAAAAGAAGAAATTGGGAATTTATGAAAGGGCCAAAGGAGGAAATTTGGGATTTATGAAAGGGACAGGGCACGGGGCAAAGGAGGAAATTTGGGATTTATGGATAGGGTACAGGGCAAATGAGGAAATTTGGGATTTATGAACAGGACAGGGTATGGGGCAAAGGAGGAAATTTGGGATTTTTGGACTCCCTAAACAGGGATCAGCCACTCTGGAATTGCACAGGGAAGGGAATTCCCTGCACCCTCCTGCTCCAGGGAAAAGAGTGACCCCAAATCACCTCATGCTGGACTGGGGAAAAAAAAACCAACTTGAGCCACCAAAAATGGCTTTAAATGAACATTTAGGGGAGATGAAAATTCCCAAAACAAAGCTCCATCCCTAAAGAAAGCCTGGAGTGCAGAAGGGAAAGAAAAAATGGGAATATTTGGGGAAGAGATCACCACCAGCTGGAAAATGCAGCTCTAAAGGATGGGATATACCCAAAATATGGGATATAAACAGATTAAACTGTCCCTGAACTCGGGAGAAGGAGAATTTCCACCAGAAAGTGGGGATTGAACCCAAAATCCTGGAGGGAGCACATCCCACCTTCCCTAAAAGGTGCTTCCACAAAACTCAGCTGCAATATCCACAATTGCATTTTTAATTTTTTTTTCCCTTTTTTAAATTTTTTTCCTTTTTTTATTTTTTTTTCCTTTTTTATTTTTCCCTTTTTTATTTATTTTTCACACCATATCATGAAAAAAGTGAGAGGAGTTACCCAGACAAATAATTCTCCACTGAGAGTTGATAAAATAATTCTCTCCAAACACCATGAAAATTGGCAGCGTTGGAGTTCAGGGAGCAAAACTGCACTTTGAAAATTATCCTAAACAGGGAAAAAAACTCCTGCTTGGAGCCTGTCCTGCCAGGAATTTGTTTTTTCCAGGCAGAAAACTCCTCAATTTTCAACATGACTTTGTGTAGTCTTTTCCCTGCCCTTATCAGACAGCAGAAAAGGAGGAGGAAGGAGATTGGAATAAAATTCCAACCAATTTCCCCCTCTCCAACCTTCCTCAAACTTCTCAGATGTGTTTTTTATAAAAGATTTTTAGAAAATATTTTTATAAAAGATTATAAAAGATTTTGATAAGGTGAGATGGGTCTGCTRGCATAATTTAATAATGTTACATTAAATTTAAAAAATCCCATTAATCATACTCTGAAAATAATAATTATGGCTTTCCTCTACTTCCCATATTTGAATATCCCAGCTGTCCAAGACCAAGATTATTGGATTAATAAAAGAGCAAAAAAAAATATTTTAGTGGCTGAGATATTCTGTATTTAATAAGTTTTTAATCAATAGGAATAAAATGGATGTCTGTTCCTATTGGTGATGCCTCCAGAGCAGCGCTGCCTTCTCCCTGCTTTGGGATTAATGCTTTAATTTTTGTTGTAAATGAAAAAATAAATCAACTTTAAATCATCCAAGTTGATGCTTTTATTTAAATATTTACTGCTGAGGAACACTGGGACTTTTATGCCATTTTAGGGGAGGTCGGCACCAACCTAAAGCACAAAATATTCCCAGGAATATTTTGCGGTGCTGSAGATTTGAGGGTTAAAATTCCAAATTATCCCTTTGAAATGCCAGTGGGTTCCCTGGGATGTTCCTGGGAAYAGAAGGAAAGCCATAAACCAGAATTTCTTCAGGAAATCTCTACCACAGGTTGAGAAAAGCTGAACTGAGGTCTCAAGAKGAAAATTTCAGCTCCATTTTCTCTAAAAATCACCGAGATCCTCCTGGGTTTTGCCTCCATGGCCAAATCAACACCTCCAGTTGTGAATGTTTAATCCCTGCCATGATCCCGACTTTAAAAACCCTACAGATGCCTAAAAATAAACTTTATAAACTGTACACAGGCCTAAAAAATAAACTTTATAAACTGTACAGAAGCCTAAAAATCCCTGGAGTTGTGAGGCCAGCAGATCACAACAGCCACAGAATTCCCTCCCAGGACATGAAGGAATTCCCAAGAATTCCTGGGGAATTTGGCTACAGTTGGTGCCTTTTCAGCCTGAAAAACACGGAGGAAAAACCCCAAACAACCCCAGCTCCCCAAATTCTCATCCCTGCTCTGTTTTCTCCCCTCCTGGAACAGCACAATCCACMGGGATGATCCAGATCAGCTCCYGGCCCTGCACARGACATCCCAAAATCCCGGAGCTCTGCAGCCTTGGGAAYGTGACCATTCCCTGACCTCCCTCCGGATGCAGAACTTTTCCCTGAAATCCAKCCTAAATCCCTAAAATCCATCCTAAATCCCYCCTGACACGGCCCTCAGGTCCTGCCCCTGCTCACCACAGAGAAAAACTCAACACTCGATTATCACTCAACTCCTTCCCCCCAAAGCAAGCAGAGAAAATAACATTTAAAACCATGAAAATAAAAACAAAAAAAACCCCTTCTAATCCATTTCCAGATCAGTTTTTGAGCATCAACAGCTCCTCTGCCTTCTCGGGGGTACAAACACTTCAATTCACAACAGTTTCCTGCCCCATCAGGTGTCAATGGACTTGGCCACGTTTTTTTATTTCAGAGTTTTCCTCTCAAAACAAAGCTCATGGACTGAGAATCGAGGAGCAGCTTTTTGGCGCTTTCTGTTTGTTTATTTTGGGGTTTCTCCATTTTCTGACAGATTTTCCTCGTATTTCCTCTCTGCAGCGAGGAGCAAAGAACAGCAGAGCAAAGCTGGAGGAATCAGTGAGATCTTACATAATCCTCCACCCGTGCAGCAAATCCAGGCAGAGCCGGGAGGGAGCAGGAATCCCACAGAATTCCCGTGGAGATTTCCACGCGTGAGGAGGAATCCCACAGAATTCCCGTGGAGATTTCCACACGTGAGAAGGAATCCCACAAAATTCCCGTGGAGATTTCCACACGTGAGGAGAAATCCCACAGAATTCCCGTGGAGATTTCCATGCGTGGAGCTCCAGGAGGGAGCAGGAATCCCACAGAATTCCCGTGGAGATTTCCACACGTGAGGAGGAATCCCACAGAATTCCCGTGGAGATTTCCACACGTGGAGCTCCCAGAGGGAGCAGAAATCCCACAGAATTCCCCTGGAGATTTCCACGTGTGGAGTTCCCAGCTGCATTGGAAACGGGAGGGAGCAGGAACCCCACAGAATTCCCGTGGAGATTTCCACGCGTGGAGCTCCGGGAATGGGAGGGAGCAGGAATCCCACAGAATTCCCATGGAGATTTC
Source organism: Malurus melanocephalus (assembly GCF_030028575.1). Classification (NCBI taxonomy): domain Eukaryota; kingdom Metazoa; phylum Chordata; class Aves; order Passeriformes; family Maluridae; genus Malurus; species Malurus melanocephalus. The sequence goes on from NW_026624435.1 coordinate 38,589, forward strand.
CACACGTGAGGAGGAATCCCACAGAATTCCCATGGAGATTTCCACACGTGAGGAGCAGGAATCCCACAGAATTCCCGTGGAGATTTCCACGTGTGAGGAGGAATCCCACAGAATTCCCGTGGAGAGTTCCACGCGTGGAGCTCCGGAAACGGGAGGGAGCAGAAATCCCACAGAATTCCCGTGGAGATTTCCACGTGTGAGGAGCAGGAATCCCACAGAATTCCCGTGGAGATTTCCACGTGTGAGGAGCAGGAATCCCACAGAATTCCCGTGGAGATTTCCACGCACCAGCAGGAATCCCACAGAATTCCCGTGGAGATTTCCACGCACCAGCAGGAATCCCACAGAATTCCCGTGGAGATTTCCACGCGTGAGGAGGAATCCCACAGAATTCCCGTGGAGATTTCCACGTGTGGAGCTCCCAGAGGGAGCAGGAATCCCACAGAATTCCCGTGGAGATTTCCACGCGTGAGGAGGAATCCCACAGAATTCCCGTGGAGATTTCCACACGTGAGGAGGAATCCCACAGAATTCCCGTGGAGATTTCCACGCGTGAGGAGGAATCCCACAGAATTCCCGTGGAGATTTCCACGTGTGGAGCTCCCAGAGGGAGCAGGAATCCCACAGAATTCCCGTGGAGATTTCCACGCGTGAGGAGGAATCCCACAGAATTCCCGTGGAGATTTCCACGTGTGAGGAGGAATCCCACAGAATTCCCATGGAGATTTCCACGTGTGGAGCTCCGGGAACCGAAGCATTTCCCAGCTCTCTGCCCGGTTTGGCAGGAATAACCCTCGGGAAAGGGATGATCCCGAGTTTTCAGGTACCCAAAAAGGCAGGAATGAGTAGAAAACACCACGAGGGGTGGCAGGAGTGAGGCTGGGAAGTCACTGTCACCGGAGCCCGGATTGGTGTCCAGAAAAATCCCACTGGGAATAAGCTCAGCTCCAAATCCGTGCTTGAGAGAGGCTCAGCTGCACTCCCAGATTAACCCCAAAGCTGCCCCCACRCTGCCCCAGTGGAAACTGGGACAGGAGGCTGCTCAATTAATTGGGTTTATCAGGGATATCGGCAGAGAACAGCAGGAAATTAGCTATCATGRCACAAGAAAAAATATTTTCTTTAAGCACTTCAATGTGGGCTGGGCAGGCAGGGATACTCTCACTTTAACCCCCATTCCTGACCTGTATTTATGGAAAATCCCAGAGATTTTGGGGAGGAAAGGAGAAGTTTTATAACAGCAGTAACTCCAGTGAGTGAGGCTATCAMATCTGTTAGCACTTTCTATTTTATAACCACAGTTTTGTGTTACTGTCCTTTGCTGATGCAGTGACAGGATGACACCCTCCAAGTTCTTCTGCTGCTGGGCTGTCTAGAACTCAATCACACCCATAAAAAAAGTATCAAAAAGGGGAGGAAAAAAATCAGTTTTTGCTTCAAGTTGCAAGAAAACAAGGGACAAAATGACACCAAATCGTTGTGGGCAGCTGGTTGGAAAATGTCACTGAAAGAGAAATCAGTAGGATGTTTTACTTAAATAATTTAGGGTTTAGAGTTCTGCTTTATAAAGCAGAAATCAGTGTRATTCTTCAGACTCTCTCAGGGCTTCACAACAAGCCATCACCTAGAACTCCAAAGGTGAAGGAAAAAAAGAGGAAATCAGGGAAAAGTGTTTCTTTTCCTTATGTCAGGACAATGTTCTGGAACCACAACAAACACATTCAGCAACGCTGAGTTCGACAGAACTGACACCAAATCTCATCACACCTGAGATTTTCCTGCCCCTCTAAGAACTCCTGTCAGAACCAGAACAATTCCATTTCCCAYGGAATTCCCACTCCAAGCACTCAATTTTCCCCATGGAACACCAGGAATCCAGGCAATGCTTGCAGCACCGCTCCAGGATGGCCTCAGAGCTCACAGCTCGCCAGGAAAGGGAATTATTTCCTTTTCCACACTGCAGGATGATGCACCATTTCCTTCCAACAGCACCACAGGCCTGAGTCTCGCCTGGGGAAGAACAGCAGCGATCCCGGAGCTGATTTYCACCGAGCCCAACTTGCCTCCTGCTGCGGGAATGAGCTCCACAGTCCCGGCCAGGCCACAACCTGTCACCCCTGAGCGCYTGATGCTGCTCCTCATCCCAGCGCTCCCAGCCCGGCCCCGATTCCTTTTCTCCCACTCGTGTTTTCTCACCCGGCTCCAGGCTCCCCACACTCCCTCACCCCCAGCTTGGCGATCTCCAGGAAATCCTC
>NW_026624435.1:43776-47617 GCF_030028575.1 Malurus melanocephalus
AGCCATCGCCCCTCATGGTTCTGTGAGGGACTGGCTTCCCGAGGGAATGGCGGTAGCCATCGCCCCTCATGGTTCTGTGAGGGAGCACCTGCCCCAGGAAATGGCGGAGGCCATTGCCCCTCATGGCTCTGTGAGGGACTGGCTGCCCGAGGGAATGGCGGGAGTTATCCCCCCTCATGGCTCTGTGAGGGACTGGCTGCCCGAGGGAATGGCGGGAGCTGTCCCCCCTCATGGCTCTGTGAGGGGGCACCTGCGCCAAGGAATGGCGGGAGCCATCTCCCCTCAGGGCTTCATGAGGGTACACCTGTCAGAGGAAATGGTGGGTGCCATTTTCCCCTCTTCTCAGGGTTCCATGAAGGGACATCTGCCCCAGGAAATGGCGGCTGCCATCACCCCTTCCCTTATGGCTCCATGAGGGGACACCTGTCAGAGGGAATGCCAGGTGCCGTCTCCCCTCACAGCTCCATGAGAGGACATTTGCCCCAGGAAATGGTGGGTGCCATCACCCCTGCCCTCGGTTCCATGAGGGTACACCTGTCAGAGGGAATGGCGGGTGCCATTTCTCTTCACAGCTCTGTGAGGGGACATTTGCCCCAGGAAATGGTGGGTGCCATCACCCCTGCCCTCGGTTCCATGAGGGTACACCTGTCAGAGGGAATGGCGGGTGCCATTTCTCTTCACAGCTCTGTGAGGGGACATTTGCCCCAAGGAATGGTGGGTGCCATCACCCCTGCCCTCACGGCTCCATGAGGGGACACCTGCCCTGGGAATGCCAGGTGCCATCATCTCTTCCCTCACAGCTCCATGAGGGCCTGGCTGCCCCAAGGAATAGCGGTTGCTGTCTCCCCTCACAGCTCCATGAGAGGACATTTGCCCCAGGAAATGGTGGGTGCCATCACCCCTGCCCTCGGTTCCATGAGGGTACACCTGTCAGAGGGAATGGCGGGTGCCATTTCTCTTCACAGCTCTGTGAGGGGACATTTGCCCCAAGGAATGGTGGGTGCCATCACCCCTGCCCTCACGGCTCCATGAGGGGACACCTGCCCTGGGAATGCCAGGTGCCATCATCTCTTCCCTCACAGCTCCATGAGGGCCTGGCTGCCCCAAGGAATAGCGGTTGCCATTGCCTCTTCCCTCACGTCTTCATGAGGTCCTGGCTGCCTGCAGGAATGGTGGGTGCTGTCTCCCCTCACAGCTCCCTGAGGAATTGTTACCAAAATCCTCCAAAATCACCACAAAAAACAAGACTCCACCTCATCTTCTAGTGTTACCAATTCAGGCGTTGCTTTGGCCTTGGCCCAGGTTTGTGCATGGCTGACAAAGTTCCCTCACACTGAAACTTTGCCACTTTTTATACATTTCACACATTTTCAGCAAACAAAGAAATCAATGTTTGTTGGTGTGGCTCTTCTCTGCAACTTGTAATGGTTTGTAATCAGTGAAGCAAAAGTTTCATTATTACCTTTATTACCTCAATGTTTACAGAGAAGCTTATCCCAAGCCAGCCTTTCTCTCCTGCCACTCCAGCCTCAAATGGAATTAATTCAATCACACAAAACACCCCAATAACCCAATTACCCAGCTCCCATAACACAGCCACGCTTATTGAAACGGGAAATGCAAAATGTTTTTGTCTCCTCTCTCTTTCTCTCAGGTGAAAAATTCTGCTCCTGYATCCACCCACGGCCATCTCCTGGATTTTTGGGAATGTTCTCTGCAGCCTCCCAGCTTTTCCTGGTAAAAATTCTTGTAATTTTCCAGGAAATTACAGCACCAGTTTTACTGACAGCAAAGAGATTCCCCCCTCCTCCCTGGCAGCTTCTCTGTCACCAGAACAAACAGAAATTCTGCTTTAATCCAGCACTGGCCAAGCGTCACTCTTGCAGCGAGGAAGTCAAGTTCTTTTTCAGGTTCTCCTGATCAAAATTCTCTTGTTCCCAGGAAGTGGAAAATTAAATTGGGCACCTGTGGAAATGGAGGTGGGATTTCGCCTCTCCTCCCTTTGTAAAAGTTGTTTAGGCTCGGTTCTGTCCTCCTTGGTGGCTGGGAGAAGAGAATTGTTGTCACTTCTTTGCATCTGGGACGCAATTCTGGGATAAACAAACAATTCCAGGTGCTTGAACCTTGGAAATCCAATGGGGATTTTGATGTGTGTGAAGTGAGAGCTCTGAATTCCCAGCTTTGGGGACRATTCCCGTGGCTTTTCCCTGTGACAAGAAACCCTAAACGCTGCTGTWCCCACAGGTTTGTCACCCCTGTGCCCCTCTCAGTTTGATTTCCAGGGGAGGCTGATTAAACTGCTGGCTCTGAGAGGAGCTGTCTGCAAGAATTTTAAGTAGCTGCTGCTTTTTAATATTCCCTTCCTCTTCGGGTTTAATTATTTTGTTCCTGCGTTTTCCCTTTCAATTTACTAAAACTCCAGAAATGTAATTAGGGAGAGGCTGAGCTGCAGAGAGCTGCCAGSGTTTCTCCAGCAGGATTAAACGGAGCAGCTCTGCCTTCAGAGAGGGGCTAAAAACCAGGATTCCAATCATTATCYCCCCGTTATCCAGGAAAGGATCTGCAGCACATCGGGATCCAGAGTTATTGAAAATGCAGCACTAATTAAACTCCCCTATCAGGAGAGGATGAAAAGGTAATTATTTCATTATTTCCTGGATTTGCCACCTCTGCTCCAAACCCAAACAAACCCAGCCCAAACAAAGCCCAGCTCAATCACTGGGGAGATTTAATGAGGCTTTAATTAGTGCAGCAGCCAGYACAAGGTGCTGCTTCCCCTCTGCCTGAGCCAGGGGCATCTGAGGAGTTCTTTTTCCATGTGGAGKGCACCAGAAATGTTGTGGTGCAGCCCCAGATTGTCACAAAATCGCTGCTGGCTCTGAGGATTTGGGTTGKTTGTTTGAAATTTAAGTCATTAAAGAAATTGGATATGAAAGGTTTTTATGGGTGAGTTGTTAAATGGTAATTTTTAAATGGTTAAAAATCTGTTTCTCATCATGTTGCCAGGGTGCTGAGGAGAGGCAGAGCTGCTGGATCCTGGAATTCCTGAATCCTGGAAGGYTGAACATCCTCCAGGGAAAATCCAAAACTGAAATGTGCAGCCCCTGCTCCTCCAGATGGAGCTGAGCTGGAGGCTGGGCCAGCAGTGCCACCTTCCTTTCCATTTCTCTATAAATTAATTAATGTGGAGAAGAATGGAAAGCAAAATATTTCCCACCTGAGACGGGGTTAAGCAGCTTACTTATACATACAAATAAAATTAATATGTCTTTTATAGAAATAAATAAAATAAGGATGTTTTTTTACATTTGTAGGTGAGAAATTGGTTCCAGGTTCAAGGTGGGAATCCAGGAATGAGGAAACAGAGGTTTCCCTGTAGGTGGGGAGGGGATGGGATGGAATTCCAAGAGAATCCCTGGAAATGTCCCAGGCCAGGCTTGGAGCACTCAGGGACAGCAGGAATGGATGAGCTTTGATGTCCTCCCAACCCAAACCCTTCTGGAATTCTGTGATTGAAGCACCCAGACCCAAATCTGTGACTGAACCCAYTCCTTTTCCACAGCTGGGTAAAATGACCCAACATTTTCCAGGAGTTGCCCTTTCAGATCTGAACATTCCCTGAATTTTGTGCTCCCATCTCTCTCCAGCCATGGGCTCTTCCCTCCTGGATCCTCCAAAGGATAAATTTGCACCAGCACAGCCTCAAAATCAGCGCAAACCCAATGGAATCAGCACTTCCATGACCAAATTCCTTCTCATAGGCTGGGTCAGTCCCTTTTTCCCCATTCAGAGTTCACCTCTTTGCACATTTCCCACCCAAATTTCCTCAACACCCTTCCCT
>NW_026624435.1:50506-53383 GCF_030028575.1 Malurus melanocephalus
GGCTCACAATAAAAACGGAGAAAAATCCAAGTCCCTGCGTGTGGTTGTGAAAAAGAAGCCAAAAAACCACGGAATTTTGAAGTGTCCTGGAGAGGGAAAAGCACCAGAGGATGGAGATGGATGAATCCCAGCCCCGTTACTTCACAGTTCATCCCCAGGGATGCTGGATCACAGGAACATCCCAAAATCTCCAGAGGGTGGAGATGGATCAATCCCATTCCTTTGGAGCTCATCCCAAAGGATGCTGGATCAGGACAGGACCATCCCAAAATCTCCAGAAGGTGGAGATGGATCAATCCCATTCCTTTGGAGCTCATCCCCAGGGACTCTGGATCGGGGCAGGAACATCCCAAAAGCACCAGAGGGTGGAGATGGATGAATCCCAGTCCCATTCCTTTGGAGCTCATCCCAAGGGACACTGGATTGGGGCAGGAACATCCCAAAATCTCCAGAGGGTGGAGATGGATCAATCCCAGCCCCATTCCTTTGGAGCTCATCCCAAGGGACACTGGATTGGGGCAGGAACATCCCAAAAGCACCAGAGGATGGAGATGGATCAATCCCATTCCTTTGGAGCTCATCCCGAGGGACACTGGATCGGGACAGGAACATCCCAAAATCTCCAGAGGGTGGAGATGGATCAATCCCATTCCTTTGGAGCTCATCCTGAAGGACCCTGGATTAGGACAGGAACATCCCAAAATCTCCAGAGGGTGGAGATGGATCAATCCCATTCCTTTGGAGCTCATCCCAAAGGATGCTGGATCAGGACAGGACCATCCCAAAATCTCCAGAAGGTGGAGATGGATCAATCCCATTCCTTTGGAGCTCATCCCCAGGGACTCTGGATCGGGGCAGGAACATCCCAAAAGCACCAGAGGGTGGAGATGGATGAATCCCAGTCCCATTCCTTTGGAGCTCATCCCAAGGGACACTGGATTGGGGCAGGAACATCCCAAAATCTCCAGAGGGTGGAGATGGATCAATCCCATTCCTTTGGAGCTCATCCCAAAGGATGCTGGATCAGGACAGGACCATCCCAAAATCTCCAGAAGGTGGAGATGGATCAATCCCATTCCTTTGGAGCTCATCCCCAGGGACTCTGGATCGGGGCAGGAACATCCCAAAAGCACCAGAGGGTGGAGATGGATGAATCCCAGTCCCATTCCTTTGGAGCTCATCCCAAGGGACACTGGATTGGGGCAGGAACATCCCAAAATCTCCAGAGGGTGGAGATGGATCAATCCCATTCCTTTGGAGCTCATCCTGAAGGACCCTGGATTAGGACAGGAACATCCCAAAAGCACCAGAGGGTGGAGATGGATGAATCCCAGCCCAAAGCTCATCCCAAGGGATGCTGGATTGGAACAGGAACGTCCCAAAAGCACCAGAGGATGGAAATGGATGAAATCCCAGCCCCATTCCTTCTGTCATCCCAAGGGATGCTGGATCCAGGCAGGAACATCCCAAAATCTCCTCTGGAGGTGTCAGCAGAGTCAGAGCTGCTCTGGGAATCCCTCCCAGGGATCCCACGGGGTGGGAGAGGAGCTGTTTCAGGAGATTGGGGGGTTCAGCCCCAAAGCTGCCCCAGATTTGGGGAATTCTCRTTTCCTGGCAGACAGGGAAGGGCTGGGGTGAAACAAATCCCAATGGAAGAACCCTCTGGAAAATCCCAAAATCAGAAAGGAGCGTCCCCAACAAAACTTTCAACCCCAGCATGACCCCAAAGATCTGGGATTATTCACCTCCCCCATGCAGAGCACAGCTGGACCCCACAAATCACCCAAACCCCAAAAAAAAACCCCAAGAAAACGACCATAATTGGGTTTTCTTTAATAAAGATAGGAAGGATTTGTGTTTTCCTGTTAAGGCTGCTGCTCGGCTCCAGGRGGGCAGCTCTGATTACACGGAAAAAGCGCAATTACACCTCAAACTCAACATTTTTAGAGACGATTCCCAATTAAAAAAAAACCCCAAATCCAACCCCGAAAAGAAATTCCTCCTGCTGATTCCCGGTCCTGAGTCCAGTTCCACACCAGATTCTGAGGTACGAGACAATAAATTAAAGTTCATTCCAGCTCTGGGGATCGACCCTTCTCAACCTCAATGAGATGTCTTCTTGGCTCCCTTCCCGAATTTGGCATCGAGTCCAAGGCCTGGGGGAGACAAAAAACGGGATTTGAGTTTCTCAAAGCAGCAGAAAAATGGGAATTTTAGGAAAAATCAACTGGATATCCCCAAAACATGGGATTTGCATTCCTCAAAGCTGCAGAAAGCTGTGAACTTTGGGAAAATCCCCAAAACACGGGATTTGCATTCCTTAAAGCAACAGCAAATGGGAAATTTTGGGAAAAATCAATGGAATATTTGCATTCCTCAAAGCAGCAGAAAGCTGTGAACTTTGGGAAAATCCCCAAAACATGGGATTTGCATTCCTTAAAGCAGCAGCAAACGGGTAATTTTGGGAAAAAATCAACAGGATATCCCCGAAACATGGGATTTGCATTCCTCAAAGCAGCAGAAAATGAGGAATTTTGGGAAAAATTAATGGAATATCCCCAAAATATGGGATTTGTGTTCCTCAAAGCTGGGAATTTTGGGAAAAATATGAAAAAAATTGGAATATTCCCATATTTTTCAATGATCCCTTGGAATGATTTGAGGTATGGGGAAAAGACCAATGGGATCTGCTGGTCCCAGAGTGTCCTCACCCAATCCCAATGGATTTGAGGAGTTCCCAGAGAGGGTTCCCATGGGTTCAGAACCCAAAGCGTCCTCACCCGATCCCAATGGATTTGATGAATTCCCAAGGATGGATCCCATGGGCTCAGAACCCAAAGCATCCTCACCTGATCCCAATGGATTTGATGAATTCCC
>NW_026624435.1:53422-57954 GCF_030028575.1 Malurus melanocephalus
GGGATTTGAGTTTCTCAAAGCAGCAGAAAAATGGGAATTTTAGGAAAAATCAACTGGATATCCCCAAAACATGGGATTTGCATTCCTCAAAGCTGCAGAAAGCTGTGAACTTTGGGAAAATCCCCAAAACACGGGATTTGCATTCCTTAAAGCAACAGCAAATGGGAAATTTTGGGAAAAATCAATGGAATATTTGCATTCCTCAAAGCAGCAGAAAGCTGTGAATTTTGGAAAAATCCCCAAAACAAGGGATTTGCATTCCTCAGTGAAGCAGCAAACGGGGAATTTTGGGAAAAAAATCAACAGGATATCCCCAAAACATGGAATTTGCGTTCCTCAAAGCAGCAGAAAATGAGGAATTTTGGGAAAAATCAATGGAATATCCCCAAAATATGTGATTTGTGTTCCTCAAAGCTGGGAATTTTGGGAAAAAATATGAAAAAAATTAGAATATTCCCATATTTTTCAATGATCCCTTGGAATGATTTGAGGTATGGGGAAAAGACCAATGGGATCTGCTGGTCCCAGAGCGTCCTCACCTGATCCCAAAGGATTTGAGGAATTCCCAAGAAAGGATCCCATGGGTTCAGAACCCAAAGCATCCTCACCTGATCCAAATGGATTTGAGGAATTCCCAAGGATGGATCCCACAGATTCAGCACCCAAAGCATCCTCACCCGATCCCAATGGATTTGAGAATTCCCAAGGAGGGATCCCATGGGTTCAGAACCCAAAGCATCCTCACCCGATCCCAACGGATTTGAGGAATTCCCAAGGATGGAATAATGGGTTCAGCACCCAAACTCTGCTGGTCCCAGAGCATCCTCACCCATCAGATTTGAGAATCCCAACGGATTTGAGGAATTCCCAAGGATGGATCCCATGGGTTCAGAACCCAAAGTGTCCTCACCTGATCCCAACGGATTTGAGGAGTTCCCAGAGAGGGATCCCATGGGTTCAGAACCTGAAGCATTCTCATCCAATCCCAATGGATTTGAGGCATTCCCAAGGACAGAATCACGGGTTCTACACCCAAACTCTGCTGGTCCCAGAGAATTCTCACCCAATCCCAACGGATTTGAGGAATTCCCAAGGATGGATCCCATGGGTTCAGAACCCAGAATGTCCTCACCCGATCCCAACGGATTTGATGAATTCCCAAGGAGGGATCCCACAGATTCAGCACCCAAAGCATCCTCACCCGATCCCAATGGATTTGATGAATTCCCAAGGATGGATCCCATGGGTTCAGCACCCAAATTGTGCTGGTCCCAGAGAATTCTCACCCGATCCCAATGAATTTGAGGCGTTCCCAAGGAGGGATCCCAAGGGTTCAGAATCCACAATGTCCTCACCCAATCCCAACAGATTTGATGAATTCCCAAGGATGGATCCCACGGGTTCAGAATCCAAAGCATCTCACCCGATCCCAATGGATTTGATGAATTCCCAAGGATGGATCCCATGGGTTCAGCACCCAAAGCATCCTCACCCGATCCCAACAGATTTGATGAATTCCCAAGGATGGATCCCACAGGTTCAGCACCCAAACTCACCCAGGAACACCAGCACGGTGCCCACCCACTGCATGGGGCTGATGGGGTTGGCGAAGAGCACCACCGAGGCCAGGATGGTGAAGAACTTGCGGGTGGTGGTGATGATGGAGCACGTCAGGGGCCCGAAGGACACCACGGTCATGAAGATGAAACTCTGCCCCGATGAACACAGAGAAACCGTCACTGGCACTGCCAGGAAATGCCACATTTGGATTTGGATCTGCTCCAAATCCTTATCATTTGTGAGGTTTTGGGGAATTTTGGGATGGGAATTCATCCAGTTCCATCCAGGGGCAGCTCCAAGGCTGCTCCAAGCCGGCCTTGGGTACTTCTAGGGATCCAGGGTTCCATCCCAGCCCCTCCCAGGGATGGAAATGTCACCCAAAATCCCGTCCCTGAGGACACCAACCTGGCCCAGGGCGCTGGTGAGGCCGAAGAGGAGGATGTTGGAGATGATGCTGGGATAACGCTCGGCGAAGCTCAGGAACTCCCAGAGCTCCCCCGTGAACAGGATCCCTGCAAAACAGGAGGGATGGCCTGGAGTGGGAACTCCATGGGAACCCACAGGAACGGGAATCCCACAGGAACCCCACAGGAATGGGAATCCTGCAGGAATGGGAATCCCACAGGAATGGGAACTCCACAGGAACCCCACAGGAATGGGAATCCCGCAGGAATGGGAACCCCACAGGAGCAGGAACCCCACAGGAGCAGGAACCCCACAGGAGCAGGAACTCCACAGGAATGGGAACCCCACTGGAGCAGGAACCCCACTGGAGCGGGAACCCCGCAGGAATGGGAATCCCGCAGGAATGGGAACCCCGCAGGAATGGGAACCCCACAGGAATGGGAACCCCACTGGAGCAAGAACCCCACAGGAACCCCAGAGCCCCTGCCTGTAATGGGAGCCCTACTGGAACCCCAATGGAGCAGGAACCCCACAGGAATGGGAATCCCACTGGAGTGGGAACCCCACAGGAACCCCAGAGCCCCTCCTGGAGAAGGAACCCCACAGACCCAGCCTGGAATGGGAACCCCACAGGAACCCCACAGAAACCCCACAGACCCAGCCTGGAGTGGGAACCCCACAGGAGCAGGAACCCCACAGGAACCCTACAGGAACCCCACAGGAACCCCACAGGAGCAGGAACCCTGCAGGAACCCTACAGGAACCCCACAGGAACCCCACAGCCCCTGCCCATGTGGGGTCAGGCTGAACTCAGAACCCCTGAAAACAGGGGGCAAATTCCACGAACGGCAGGAGGAAAGAGCAGCAATCACCCTCCTGGTTAATTAGTGAGAGATCATTAATTGGGATCAAACTCCAGAGAGTGCCCAGCAATGAATGACTCAGGGCACGGCTGGGGCTGGAAGGGACCTGCACCAGCTCCTGTTCGAGGGGCAGGGGCAGCTGCCAACACCGCCTGGGTACAGAGAGCTGGTCCCGTTCCTGTTCCAGGGGCAGGGAGAGCTGTACTGCCTGGGCACAGAGAGCTGCTCCATCCCAACACTGCCTGGGCACAGAGTGCTGTTCTATCCCTGCCCTGCCTGGGCACAGAGTGCTGCTCCATCCCAACACTGCCCTGCCTGGGCACAGAGTGCTGCTCCATCCCAACACTGCCCTGCCTGGGCACAGAGTGCTGTTCCTGTTCCAGGTGCAGCTGGCAACACTGCCTGGGCACAGAGAGCTGGTCCCGTTCCTGTTCCAGGGGCAGGGAGAGCTGTACTGCCTGGGTACAGAGAGCTGCCCCATCCCAGCCCTGCCTGGGTACAGAGAGCTGGTCCCATTCCATCCCAACACTGCCTGGGCACAGAGTGCTGCTCCAACCCAGCCCTGCCTGGGCACAGAGAGCTGCCCATCCCATCCCAACGCTGCCCGGGCACAGAGAGCTGTTCCCGTTCCAGGGGCAGGGCCCTAGAGCTGCCAGCGCTGCCTGGGCACCGGGTGCTGCCCCAGTCCAGCCCTGCCTGGGTACAGAGTGCTGCTCCATCCCAGCTCTGCCCTGCCCGGGCACAGAGTGCTGCTCCATCCCATCCCATCTCAGCTCTGCCTGGGCACAGAGTGCTGTTCCTGTTCCAGGTGCAGCTGCCAACACTGCCTGGGCACAGAATGCTGCTCCAGCCCTGCCCGGGCACAGAGAGCTGGTCCCGTTCCAGGGGCAGGGCCCTAGAGCTGCCAGCGCTGCCTGAGCACAGAGAGCTGCTCCATCCCAGCGCTGCCCGGGCACAGAGAGCTGGTCCCGTTCCAGGGGCAGGGAGAGCTGTACTGCCTGGGCACAGAGAGCTGCTCCATCCCAGCTCTGCCCGGACACAGAGAGCTGCTCCAGCCCTGCCCTGGTGCTGCTCCAACCCTGCCTGGGCACAGAGTGCTGCCCATCCCATCCCAACACTGCCCAGGCACAGAGTGCTGTTCCCGTTCCAGGGGCAGAGGCAGCTGCCAGCCCTACCCTGCCCAGGCACAGAGTGCTGCTCAAGCCCTGCCCAGGCTTTGGGTGCTGCTCCAGCCCTGCCCGGGCACCGGGTGCTGCTCCCGGCTGGGTCAGGAGCTGCTCCAGGACCTTTTGGGGGAGCCTGGGGCTGCACCAGCCCCATTTGCCAGAAATGGAACCCACAAAAAACCCAAAACAACCCCGAATCCTGGTCCCAAACTGCTCCAGGCCCATTTTCGGTCCTCAGGTTGCCCAGGGCAGGGCGTGGCTGTTCCTGGGATCTAAACCTGAGCTCGATCTGTGGGATCCACCCCGGGATCCATTTCAAGATCAATTCCTGAGCTCCATCCTGGGGTCCTCCCCTGGGATCCACCCCTGGGATCCATTGCTGGGATCCATTATTGGGATCCACCCCTGGATTCCACCCCTGGGATCCATCCCCAGCCCCAGCCCACCCCCCTCACCTGCCCCCAGGAACAGGGTGGACCAGAGGTTGACGTTGAGCATCATGTGGTTGGAGCCGGTCTGGTAATGAGCCCTCATGTGG
>NW_026624435.1:59086-62729 GCF_030028575.1 Malurus melanocephalus
GTTGTTAATCGGGGCTGTGTTGTGAATGGGGGTTGTTAATGGGGGCTGAATGGTGTTAATGGGGATTGTGAATCGGGGTTATGAATTGGGGTTGTGGATGGGGTTGTTAATGGGGTTTGTGAGGGAAGAGCAGAGATCAGCATCGATCCCACCTGTCCTGTCACACTTTGGTGCACACCTGAGACCCTGGGGTTATCCCAAGTGTAAATCCCACCTGAAAACCCCAGAATTTCTCCCAGGTGAGGAGTAAATCCCAAGTGAAACCCCAGAATTTCTCCCAGCTGCAAATCCCATTGCAATTCCCGTCCCGTGTCCCCCCGTGTCCCAACTTTACCCCAGCTGTAAATCCCATGGCTCCCTCCCAGGTGTAACTCCCTGCAAGGCCCAGCCCTGTGGGGTCCCTTTTGGGGTCTCTTTGGGGTCCCTTTTGGGGTCTCTGCACTCACCAGGAGCAGCTCCCCGTAGCCAAAGATGTGCTCGACTTCCCCCACGCCCTTTTTGGGTTTGTAGAGGAACAGGGCCACCCCGGCCACGATGAGCAGCACGCACAGGTACTTGGCTGGGGGGTACCTCTTGCGCAGCAGGGTCACCCCCAGCAGCATCACTGCGGAGARGGGACACAAAAAAATGACCTGAGACACCTCTGAGGAGTGAAATCCCCTATAAAAGCATCCCCAGCAGCATCACTGTGGAGAGGGGACACAAAAAAATGACCTGAGATACCTCTGAGGAGTGAAATCCCCTATAAAGTAACTTTAGAGAGCATCACTGCGGAGAGGAGGCACAAAAAAATAACCTCAGACACCTCTGACGAGTGAAATCCCCTATAAAAGCATTCTCAGTAGCATTACGGTGGAGAGGGAACACCAAAAACTGCCCTAAAACACCTCAGGGGAATGAAATCCCCATAAATACATTCCCAGGAACACCAGTAGGGAAAAGGGACACCAAAAATTGTCCCTAAAACACCTCAGGGGAATGAAATCCCCATAAATACATTCCCAGGAACACCAGTATGGAAAGGGGACACCAAAAATTGTCCCTGAGACACCTTTGAGGAGTGAAATCCCCTATAAAGGGACCCCCAGCAGCATCACTGTGGAGAGGGGACACCAAAAACTGTCCCTAAAACACTTCAGGGGAGTGAAATCCCCATAAAGGCATCCCCAGTAGTGTGAAATCCCCATAAAGTAACTCCAGAGAGCATTATGGAAGAAAGGGAATACCAGGAACTGCCATAAAACACCTCAGGGGAGTGAAATCCCCATAAAGTCATTCCCAAATTGTGGCTGGAGAGAAGGGAAATCACACCCCAACCCCAAAACCCTTCACAAGAACTGAACCCCTAAAAAGCCATTCCCAAATCGTGGCTGGAGAGAAGAGAAATCAGAAAAAACCTTCCTTGGAGTCAAACTCAGCCCAGCCCGAGCAGAGCCCAGAGATGACTCTGTCAGAGCACAGAAATTCCCCAAACACACAAAAAAATGGGAATTCTCTCACCTGGAATGGGCTTACAGGACTTGCCCAGGACCTGGGAATGAAAGGTGTGTGTTAATGATCCACATYCCAAAATCTCCCACAAAACACGGCCCAGGGCAGCTGATCTGAACAGAGAGAGTTCAGAGCCTGCCCTGGGTGCAATTATCCCAATTCATGCCCAATTAACAAATTCCCATTGTTTCCAGGGGGTTTCTCTCCCTTTTTTGAGCTGTCTCAGCCYCTCCCTGCACCCCCAGCAGGGACCAAAGGTGACCCCAGGAATGTGAGGGTGAGGATCAGAATTAGGGTGAGGGTCAGAGTCAGGATTGAAGTCAGGGTCAGGGTCAGAGTCAGACCCAGGATCAGTGCCACACCCAGGGCCAGGGTCAGGGCTGGGGTCAAGGTCAGGATCACACCCAGGGTTAGGGTCAGAGTCAGACCAGGCTCAGGGTCAGACCAGGCTCAGGGTCAGAGTCACACCCAGAGTCAGAGTTAGGGTGAGGGTCAGGATCGGAGTCAGAGTCAGGGTCAGAATTGGGTCAGAGTCAGAGTCAGACCCAGGATCAGTTGCCACACCCAGGGCCAGGGTCAGGGTTGGGGTCAAGGTCAGGATCACACCCAGGGTTAGGRTCAGAGTCAGACCAGAGTCAGAGTCATACCCAGGGTCAGAGTTAGGGTTAGGGTGAGGGTCAGGGTTAGGGTCAGGATCACGGCCAGTGTTGGGGTCACACCCAGGGTCAGGGTCAAACCAAGGTCAGGGTCAGACCCAGGGTCAGGATCACAGGCAAGGCCAGGGTCAGACCCAGAGCCAGGGTCAAGGTCAGAGCCAGGGTCAGGCTCAAACCGAAGGCCAGGGTTAGGATCAGACCAGGGTCTTGGTCAGACCAGAGTCAGGGTCAGGGTCAGAACCGGCTGAAAGTCAGACCCAGGGTGAGGGTCAGTGTCAGGGTCACACCCAGGGACAGGCTCAGACCAGGGTCATGGTCAGGGTTAGACCAGGGTCAGGGTCACACCCAGGGTCACACCGAGGACCAGAGTCACAGCTGAGGTCATGGTCATGGCCAGGACCACAGCCAGGGTCACGGTCAGTGCCACACCCAGGGTCAGGGTCAGACCCAGGGCCAGGGTCATAGCCGGGGTCATGGCCAGGATCACACCCAGGATCAGGCTCAGACCAGGGTCATGGTCAGGGTTAGACCAGGATCAGGGTCAAACCCAGGGTCAGGGTGACAGCCAAAGCCAGGGTCAGGATTACACCCAGGGTCAAGGTCAGACCCAAGGTCACACCCAGGACCAGAGTCACAGCTGGGGTCATGGACATGGTCAGGATCACACGCAGGGTCATGGTCAGTGCCACACCCAGGGTCAGTGTCAGGATAACACCCAGGGTCAGGGTCAGAGTCAGATCCAGAGTAATGGTCAAGGTCACCCCCAGGGTCAAGGTCACAGCTGGGGTCATGGTCATGGCCAGGGTCACACCCAGGGTCTGTGTCAGGATCACCCCCATGGTCACGGACAGGATCACCCCAGGGTCACCCCCAGGATCAGTGTCCGGATCACACCCAGGGTCACCCGCAGGGTCATGGCCATGGTCACCCCAGGGTCAGTGTCAGGATCACCCCCAGGGTCACCCCCAGGATCAGTGTCAGGATCAGACCCAGGGTCATGGTCAGTGTCACCCCCAGGGTCACCCCCAGGATCAGTGTCAGGGTCCCAGCCGGTGTCCCCATGTCCCCCCCGGCTGTCCCGCTGTCCCATACCCACCTGTGTGGGGTAGCTGACGAACTGCAGGGCGGAGTTGCTGGACACCATGGCGCCCAGGTAGGACAGCGAGCACGCCCCGTAGAGCCACCCCCGTGTGCGGTCCGGCCGCGCCGCGTCCATGAACCGGATCACTGCGGGGACAGAAACGACAGCTCAGCAGCGGCCCCGGCCCGGCCCCCGCCACCCCCGGTGATCCCGGGATCCCGCACTCACGGAGCTTGGCGAAGGCGGCGTTGATCACGCACTGGATGAACACGAGGGTCAGCGCGTACTTGAACTTCTCCTGCTTCGCTCCCTCCCCRTAGCGGCCCCGGGTGCTGCGGGACGGACACGGTGAGAGATCGCGGGGCACGGGGAGGGAGCGGCGGGTCCGGCTGTGCGGGGCTCCCCGGTGCCTCCT
>NW_026624435.1:64134-65447 GCF_030028575.1 Malurus melanocephalus
CGCCGCGCTGCCGGACCGGCGGCAGGGGAATGGCGGGGGAAAAGCGGCGGAGCAGAGCGCGGGATCGGGCGGGAGCTCCGCGCTGAGATCTCCAAACCCTCCCCGGGGCCGCGCCCGCCGCGGTTCGGCCGCGATGGTACCGGAGAGGCGCCGCGGGAATCAGGCAATGCGCGGGGCACCCCCGCCTAGGGGGCTTTCCCGGTGCACGGCGCGCGCGGGAGCGCCACCCGATGTGGAGCGCGGTGATTGGCTACAATGAGGGGGCGTGTCACAAAGACGGGATCTGATTGGTGCTTTCCTAAGGGAGGTTCCGCCCACTCCCGGCGGCGGCGCGCGGGGTCCTACCGGGTCTTTCCGCCAGTCCCGTTCGGGTTCCCGGCCCGGCCCGAACCCTTCCCGAGGCCCCGTTCAGCCGCTGCCGCTGCTCCGAGCGGCGCCTCCGGGAGTTTAACGGGCTCGGTGGGGGCCGGAGAGCAGCGCGTCAGGAAAATGCTTTGGCCAGGGAGGGATGAGTCCCCCTCCATGGCACTTTGTCTTTCACAGTTCCATTCCTCCTCACGGGAATTCCAACATGATTCCCAATCCCAGGGCTGCCTCCTGCCTGTCACATCCCACCTCSGCAGGTGCTGCAATTCCCGAGGGAGCTCTGGAACGCGATGCTCTCCTCCGGCTGCCCGCATTTCCAAGGCTCACAAGTCCGGCCGAGAGCCTTGAAAACGTGTCCAAAGGCATCGTTTGTGTCTTTGCGCGCCCCCGGGAATGCGCCGGGAGCCGCCACTCAGCGGCCTCGTCCTGCCCGGCCCGGCCCTGCCCTCACCCAACATGGCGGCCCCGGCAGTTCGCTCAACGCCGCCATCACGCCCTCATCAAAGATGGCCGCCAGCACAGAGCCCCATCCAGAACCCACTGCCCAAATCAAAGATGGCGGCGCGCGGCTTCACYGCCGGCTGCGCCACGGCGGCGTCTGCCCGGCTCCAAGATGGCGCGCGGTCACGTGACGGGGGGTGTGGGCCGCGTCCCGGCGGAAGCGTGAGGGACCGAGCAGGGAACGGCGGCGGCGGGAGCGGGGCTGGCGCCGCCGGAGCAGACGTGCCGCAGGGCGGGGGACACSGCTGTCACCACGGAGCCCGCCAGCGCCAACACCGCGGCGGCCACCGCCGCCTCGCGGGCCGCGGGYGCCGGGGACCAGGCAACCTCGCTGCCCCCGCCCAGGATGCAGCGCAGGAAGGTGAGCACGCCCGGGGAACGGGGAAAGCGAACGGGGAAGGCGACCGGCGAGGCGAGCGGCGAGCTCGGGCTGCTGCTTTCTACCC
>NW_026624435.1:69017-70377 GCF_030028575.1 Malurus melanocephalus
CTTAACAAGGAAAAGGCTCCCTAAATCTGGGAAAGGTTTTTCCTTAAACCTGGGAAAGGCTCTTCCTTAAACCTGGAAAAGGCTTTTCCTTAAACCAGGGAAAGGCTCTCTAAATCCAGGAAAGGTTCTTCCTTAAACCTTGGAAAGGTTTTTCCTTAAACCAGGAAAAGGGTCTTCCTTGAACCTGGAAAAGGCTCTTCCTTGAATCAGGAAAAGGCTCCTTAAACCCAGGAAAGGCTCTTCCTTAAACAAGGAAAATGCTCTTCCTTAAATGAGGAAAAAGCCCTTCCTTAAACCAGGAAAAGTCTCTTCCCTAAACCTAGGAAAGGCTTTTCCTTAAACCCAGGAAAGGCTCTTCCCTTAACAAGGAAAAGTTTCCCTAAGCCAGGAAAAGGTTTATCCTTGAACCAGGAAAAGCTTCTTAAAACAGAAAAAGCTTCCTTAAGCCAGAAAAGCTTCTTTAAATTAGGAAAAAGCTCTTTAAGCCAGAAAAATCTCTTCCTTAAACCAGGGAAAGGCTCTTCCAGCCCCACACACGGGATCCTAAATGCATCTCCACACTGGAAGCAGGGTTTTGGGTTCTTATCTAAACATTGATGGTTGTTATCTAAACCCTGATGGTTCTTATCTAAACTGAGGGATCTTCACTTCTCCCGATGGGAGCTGGGTGCTAATTATGGGTTAATTAAGGTTGTTAAGGCTGGAGAAAGCTGGTGTAATTCCAGATGGCTCCAAGTGTCCTGAGATTTTATCTGGCAAGGCCAGAGTGTGGTGACAGAGTTGGGACAGAGCCACGGGCTGTTGGTCAGCGCAGGGCAGGGGGTCCCTGTGGGTGCTGTGGGTGTAACTGTGGTGTCACCATGGTTTCTGTGGGTAACTGTGGATGTAACTGCAGTGTCCCCATGGTCTCTGTGGTGTCCCCATGGTCCCTGTGGGTGTAACTGTGGTGTCCTCATGGTCCCTGTGGTGTCCCTATGGTCCCTGTGGTGTACCTGTGCATTTCTGTGGATGTTCCTGTGGGTGTAACTGCAGTGTCCTCATAGTCCCTGTGGTCTCTGTGCTGTCCCCATGCGTTCCTGTGGATGTTGCTGTGGTGTCCCCATGTCCCTGCACTGTCCTCACGGTCCCTGTGGATGTTGCTGTGCTGTCCCCAAGGTCCCTGCACTATCCCCATGCAGTCCTGTGAATGTTACTGTGCTGTGCCCATGTCCCTATGCTGTCCCCATGGTCCCTGCACAGTTGCCGTGGTCCCTGGGGATGTTGCTGTGCTGTCCCCATGTCCCTGTGCTGTCCCCGTGGTTTCTGTGAACGTCGCTGTGCTGTCCCCATGTGTTCCCATGGATGTTGCTGTGCTGTCCCC
>NW_026624435.1:72152-74164 GCF_030028575.1 Malurus melanocephalus
TTGTTTTTCTGACCCTTTGCAGGGCACCTGACTGGGAAACACGAACGCCACTTCTCCATCTCGGGGTGCCCTCTCTACCACAACCTCTCTGCAGATGAGTGCAAGGTGAGTGGATTTTTTACCTTCTGATTTCTTCTCCTGATGGATTTTTAGGGTAAAGATTTGTCATTTGTGAGCAGAAAACAGTGTGCTGGTGTGTTTGGCTGTGAGACAGCAGCATTTGGCTGTCAGAGCTGGGGGTTCCAACTCAAAATGTTCAGCTGGAAGAGAAAAGGGGTGAAAGGAGAGKCTGCAGCCCTGATTTCCAGGGGGATTTTGGCCTGCAGGTGCGAGCCCAGAGCCGGGACAAGCAGATCGAGGAGCGGATGTTGGCCCACAGGCAGGATGACAACAACCGGCACGCCACCCGGCACCAGGTGAGAAACATTTTCCTTTCTTTTTAAACCAGAAAATTTCAAACAAACACCAGGGCACAACCTGGGCTCCCTTCTTCACATCCCTGCCCCGCTGCCACCCCAGAACAGGAGCTCCTCTGTCCCTTCCATGAGCCCACCTGGCCTTGGGTTTTCAGGATGATCAGATGTGTGGGACAAAGGAATTCCTGCAGAGCTGGAAATGCAATTTCCCTCTGAGTAAACAGCACGGAGCCAAACCAGGGCAGTGACATTTCCCAGCCCCTGAGTCAGCCCTGAGCTCTTCCCCAGCGCGGAGCATTCCACCAGGAGTGCGCCCTGTGCTGTGGTGAGGAGGGAAAATTGCTGCTTTGCATTCCTGTGCTGCACCTGCAGTGCCCTGTGATTAGCACAGGGTTTGGGTCAGAGGCAGAAAACAGCATGGAATGGGAGCCAGGATGGAATTCCTTGGGGTGGGAAGTGAAGGGGAATGTTTGGGGTGGCTGGAACCTCTCAGGGATCCCACCTTGAGGGGAATCTTTGGGGTGGCTGGAGCCTTTCAGGGATCCCACCTTAAGGGGAATGTTTGGGATGGCTGGAGCCTCAAGGAGAGTGTTTGGGGTGGCAGGAACCTCTCAGGAGTCACCTCAAGGGGAATGTTTGGGATCCCACCTCAGGGGAATGTTTGGGATGGCTGGAGTTTCTCAGGGCTCCCATCTCAATGATTCCCAAGTTTGGGGTGTCTGGAGCCTATTGGGGATCTCACCTCAAGAGGAATCTTTGTGGTGGCTGGAGCCTTTCAGGGATCCCACATCAGGGGGAATGTTTGGGATCCCACCTCAGGGGAATGTTTGGGGCGTCTGGAGCCTTGAGGAGAATGTTTGGGGTGGCTGGAACCTCTCATAGATCCCACCTCAAGGATCCCCAAGTTTGGGGTGGCTGGAGCCTTTCAGGGATCCCACCTCGAGGGGAATGTTTGGGGATGGCTGGAGCCTCAAGGGGAGTGTTTGGGGTGGCAGGAACCTCTCAGGAATCACCTCAAGGGGAATGTTTGGGATCCCACCTCGGGAATGTTTGGGGTGGCTGGAGTTTCTCTGGGGTCCCACCTCAAGGATCCCCAAGTTTGGGGTGTCTGGAGCCTATTGGGGATCCCACCTCAAGAGGAATCTTTGGGGTGGCTGGAGCCTTTCAGGGATCCCACATCAGGGGGAATGTTTGGGATCCCACCTCAGGGGAATGTTTGGGGTGGCTGGAGCCTTGAGGAGAATGTTTGGGGTGGCTGGAACTTCTCATGGATCCCACCTCAAGGATCCCCAAGTTTGGGGTGGCTGGAGCCTCTCAGAGATCCCACCTGGAAGGGAATGTTTGGGGTGTCTGGAGCCTCGAGGGGAGTGTTTGCGGTGGCAGGAACCTCTCAGGAATCACCTCAAGGGGAATGTTTGGGATCCTACCTCAGGGGAATGTTTGGGATGTCTGGAGTTTCCCAGGGGTCCCACCTCAAGGATCCCCAAGTTTGGGGTGGCTGGAGCCTCTCAAGGATCCCCCCTGGCTTCCTTTCAGGCCCCCACAGAGAGGCAGCTGCGATACAAGGAGAAGGTGGCTGAGCTCAGGAAGAAGAGG
>NW_026624435.1:75397-76933 GCF_030028575.1 Malurus melanocephalus
GGGAGCAGCTCCAGGCAGGCACAGCCACCCCAGGGTGAGGGGTGAGTGCCTGAGGCACGGCTGGAGCTGAGCTCAGCGCTCAGGAATGTGCAGGGATGGTGTCACCAGGGAYGGTGACAGCTTTGCTGTTGGGGACAACAAAAGCCACCTCGGCTGAGGTCACAGCCTGGTGGTGCTGAAGCTCCTGAGATGATTCCCAAAGCCACATCCCGCTCCAGAGAGGGATCAAAAGATCCTTTGATGCTCCATGAGGTCATCGAGTCCAGYTTGTGACCTGACACCACCTYGTCACCAASTCCACATCCAGCYTTGGCTTAAACACCTCCGGGCTTGGTGACTGCAGCACCTCCCTGTGCAGGCAATTCCAACCCCAATTCCATTTTTTATGAAGAAATTCCTCATCATGTCCAGCCTAAATCCCCTTGTGCTGGTGTTCCCTGGGAGCAGGGGGTTTGTGGAGGGTGATGAAGCCTCCCTGACCTTTTTCTCAGGATGAGCACCCCAGTTCAGCCACTGCTCCCCACAGCCCTTGTGTCCTCTCCCTACAGACCAGGAAATGTTGAGGAGCTGCAAGAATTTCCCGAAAGACAAATGTAGAACACTAACAAGGGATTCCAGAGGTGCCAGGGGTTCTGGAGGTCCTGAAGGTTCCAGAGATTCTGGATGTTCTGGAGGTGCCAGGGGTTCTGGAGATGCGAGAGGTGCCAGGTGTGCTGGAGGTTCCAGTGGTGCCAGTGGTGCCAGGGGTTCTGGAGATCCTGGAGGTGCCAGGGGTTCTGGAGGTTCCAGGAATTCTGGAGGTTCCAGAGGTCCTGGACGTGCCTGGGGTTCTGGAGGTGCCAGAGGTGCCAGGGTGCTGGAGGTTCCAGAGGTGCCAGGGGTTCTAGAGGTCTCTGAGGTTTCAGAGGTGCCAGGGGTTCTAGAGGTCCCTGAGGTTTTGGAGGTGCCAGAGATGCCAGGGGTTCCAGGGGTTCTGGAGATCCTGGAGGTTCTGGAGGTGCCAGAGGTTCTGGAGGTTCCGGAGGTCCAGATGTGCCAAGGGTTCTGGAGGTTCCAGAGGTTCTGGAGGTTCCAGAGGTTCTGGAGATGCCAGAGATTCTGGAGGTTCCAGAGGTGCTGGAGGTGCCAGGGGTTCCAGAGGTGCCAGGGGTTCTGGAGGTGCCAGGGGTTCTGGAGGTTCTGGAGGTTCCAGGTGTACCAGGGGTTCTGGACATGCCAGAGACGCCGAATCAAATCTCCAACAAAACAACTCCCAATTCTCCCCCATCCTCTTCCCACCAACATTTCCTCTGACTCTCCTGGGCAGGAGAAGCTCCGGCTGCAGGGCCAGATCACCGAGGGCAGCAACATGATCAAAACCATCGCGTTCGGCCGCTACGAGCTGGACACGTGGTACCACTCGCCCTACCCCGAGGAGTACGCGCGCCTCGGCCGCCTCTACATGTGCGAGTTCTGCCTCAAGTACATGAAGAGCCAGACCATCCTGCGGCGGCACATGGTGAGCCTGGAATGGGGAAATGGTGCCTTAACGGGCAG
>NW_026624435.1:77588-78766 GCF_030028575.1 Malurus melanocephalus
GGGGGAAGTGTTATCTTGACCAGCCAATTTTTAATAATCACAGATACTGTAAAGGGGATAAAAAGGGTTTTACCTCAGTTTTGAGCTGTGTTTAACCAGGGGAAGTGTTGCCTTGGTGGGCAGTTTTTAATAGTGACAGATATGGTTAAAAGGGTTTTAGCTCGGTGTTGAGCTGTGTTTAACCCAGGGAAGTGTTGCCGTAACAGCCAGTTTTAAATAGAGGCACAGATACAGTTAAAAGGGTTTTACCTCGGTATTGAGCTGTGTTTAACTAGGGACATGTTACCTTAACGGCCAGGTTTTAATGATGACACAGATATGGTTGAAAGGGTTTTACCTCGGTATTGAGTGTTTAACCAGGGGTAGTGTGGCCTTAACAGCCAATTTTTAATAATGACAGACATGGTTAAAAGTGTTGAACTGTGTTTAACCGGGGAAAGTGTTGTCTTGACCAGCCAATTTTTAATAATCACAGACACCTTTAAAAGGGTTTTACCTCGGTGTTGAGCTGTGTTTAACTGGGGAAGTGTTGCCTTAACAGCCAATTTTTAATAATGACAGACACGGTTAAAAGGGTTTTACCTTGGTTTTTGGGATCCCAGATGCACAACTTGATGGCAGAACACACACAAGTTTTACAGATTTCAGGAATTAGCATATCTATCTAGGATTCCCCAATCAAAAACTTCACAAATGCAGTAATGTCCCCTTCTTCTAATGAATCTCTTCCTTGGATGAGCCCAGAGCCCAGTGTACACAAGATGTTCTGGACAGAAGGCTTCACTCAAGGCTGGAGCTCAGGTTTAAGACAGCACAGGGCACACTGAGCCCTTCCTCAGGGTGTTTGGTCTCTGCCCAGCAGAACTCCTAAACTAAGGAATATCAGGCTGCAGGAATTCCAAACGTGGGCTGAGAGGTACAGGGGGATGCATAGAGGGTACAGAAAGGATAAAAAGTTGTGTCCCTGTCACAGGCCAAGTGTGTGTGGAAGCACCCGCCGGGGGACGAGATCTACCGCAAGGGCTCCATCTCTGTGTTCGAGGTGGATGGCAAAAAGAACAAGGTGAGTGAGGATGGGATTCACCTGCTGGGGTTCTGGAGGTGCTGAAATAACCCCAAAATAACCTGGTGGTATTTTGGTGTTATTTTGAAGTTACTTAGTTATTATTTTTGTGCTA
>NW_026624436.1:0-2585 GCF_030028575.1 Malurus melanocephalus
AAGTGGCGCCGGAAGGCCACGAGCTGTCGCCACAGYGTCAGGAGCCGGCTGTGCTCGTTGCTGAAGTAGCTGTTGAAGGACTGGGGGGGATGGGGCTGGGTCAGCAACCCCCTATGGGCCCCAAATCCCAAATATCCCTCCTGACCCCACACCCCTCTCCACGATGCCACACCCCTCTCCACGACCCTACACCCCTCTCCACGACCGCACACCCTCTCCCTGCTGCTGTCCCCCATTGGATCCCTGTCCCTGTCACCCCGGGGTGTCCCCACACCTCCTCCTCACGCCTCCACTCGGCCTCACGCTGCTCCAGCTCGTCGCGGGCCTGGGCCCAGTCAGCCGTGAGCTTGCGGATGTCCTCGCTCAGAGCCGCGTTGGCCACGTTGGCCTGTTCCAGCTGCTCCCGCAGCATCGTGTTCACCTGCACCAGGCTGCTGCTCCTGGGGGGTCAATCGCCGGGGTCAGTGTTCCCCCAGAATTCCCATATTCCCAGGGATCCCAGGGTCAGTGTTCCCTCAGAATCCTCTCATTCCCCCAGGGATCCCTCCACCTCTGCTGCTGCTGGGATTGGGGATCACCGGGGTCAGTGTTCCCCCAGAATCCTCTCATTCCCCCAGGGATCTCCCCACCTCTGCTGCTCCTCCTCCAGCCGGATCAGGGCGTTCTCCAGCTCATTGCTGCTCTCCTCYTCGGGCTGGGAGCCGCTGGCATCCAGCTGGATCTGCGGGAGTGTCCCCCGCTGGCCATCACCCCGACGGGGGGATTTGGGGATTGGAGTATTTGGGGTTTTGGGGGATTCGGGGAGCCCCAACCCTCCCTCACCATCAGCCTCTCCTGCTCCAGCTCTGTCGCCTTCTCCAGCAGCTGCTGCTCCACCTCCCCGCATTTCCTCTTGTACTGCAGCACCTGGAGGGACAGGGATGACACCAATGGGGACGGGAGGTCCCAAATCTCCCTGGTGTCCCCCAGGAGGGACCTACCTTGGCCTGCAGCTTCTGCACCAGCTGTGCCTGGCGCTGCTGGCCCTCCTGGTACGCCTGCAGCTTCCTCTTGTAGGCAGCCTGCTCGTCCTCCAGCAGCCGCCGCAGCTCGGCGTTGTGTTGGGCCAGCCCCCGGCTCTCAGCCGCCTCTCGCTCCTCGGGCTGCAGCCGCAGGCTCTGCTCCAGCTGGGCCGGGGGGATCCAGGGCTGGCACCCCCTAACCCCTGGAAATCCTCCGGAGCCGCTCGGGGCAGGACCGTCACCGCCAGGGCTCCGCAGCGAATCCCAGCCAAACCCCAATTCCCACACCCCAAACCCCAAACCCCAATTCCCACAGCCAAAACCCCACACCCCAATTCCCACAGCCAAAACTCCAATTCCCACAGCCAAAATCCCAAATTCCTGCATTCCCACAGCCCAGACCCCAATTCCCACAGCCCAGACCCCAATTCCCATATTCCCACATCTCTCCATGCACAGGGAGGGGATGAACTGGGAATTTTGGGGCTGCTTTTAGGAATAACTAACTCAATTTCCCATGTGTGGAGTCAGCCAAGCCCCATCCCAATCAGCCGATGGATAAAGGATCCTTGGGCACAGCAGAGGAAATTCCCTTTGGACTATTTCCTGACATTTGGGTTGTTTTTTTTTAATAACCAGGCACAAACTGAGGGATCCCCTCCAGAATCCCATCACCATTCAGTTTGGAGCCACATTCCACTCTGGAGGGGCAAAAAACCTTTGGAATTCCCAGTTGCTGGGGCAAAACACCCCAAAACCCAAGGATTCCCACAGGGAGTGGGGGTTTTATCCCAAAACCCACAAATAACTCGAGGACGGACACTGAATCTGTGAATCCCCGGCGGGTCGGGACGGGCCCAGACAATTCCCACCACGGAGATGTCACCAAAACCACGGGAAAAACAAATTTTTGAACGATATTTTAATGTTAAAAAGTTAAATCATTCTTTTATTTGTTTCAGACAGGATGTGTTACAGAATAAACCAWTGAAGTTCTACAGATTTTAGTTCTATAAAGTTAAAAAGAGAAATCATATAAAATTTATATGCCCTAAAGTAATTTTCTCTACAAACCTAGGCCGTTTGTAGATGAAATAATTTCTGCAACACATCCTAGCCAAAACAACATCGTGGCCAGAAAATAAAACAATGCCTTGACTTTCTTACATTAAAATGCTGTTTAAAAATTAATTTATTTTCCCCACGGTTTCAGTGACTGCCGGGGAACGCTGGGGCCGGCACCACCCACATTTTGGAGCTGAAAAGGGTGATTTTGGGAGGACTCACCCGCTCRCTCAGGGCGTTGTACTTGATGGCCAGCTCGTCTCGCTCGGCACGGCTCTGTGCCAGCAGGTCCTCGACACGCGACAGCTCCTGCTGCAGGAGCCGGTTCTCCTCCTGCAGGGACAGCAGCGAGGCCATRGCCCTGTGGGATGGGATGGAGMRGGGATGGGACCCRGYCTGGGACAAGGCCACGRCCACCCCGAGCTGCTGAGCCCYGGGGAAGGGGCCAAACCCTCCCTGGGAACATGGAAAATGGGTAAAAACCCGTAGGGATCAGAGTGAAAACCTGTGCTGGGATCT
>NW_026624436.1:3139-8716 GCF_030028575.1 Malurus melanocephalus
GCAGGTTCCTCAGCCCACAAGGAGCGTTGTGACCCTGCCCCGGCTGGAAATGTCACCTCCCACAGCTCAGACATTCCGAGGGATGAATGCGGCTGGGATGGAAGCGCTGCTGGAAATGCCCACTCGAGGTCAAAAACCCACTGGGAGTTTGCAGGGATGTTCAAACCCAAATTTGCAATCACAGAACTGCTGGGATTTGCAGCTGCCATCACAAAATGGCCAAAATTCGGGGTTTGGGGTCACCAGAGTGCTGCAGATTCACAGCTGGAACATATAAAACCCCATAAAACCTCTGTAAATGTGTGTTTGGCATCATGAAATCATCACAGATTTCTGGTTGCAACTGCAGAACTTCTGCAGATTTGTAGCTGTGATCCTCAAACTGCTGCAAATCCATGCTTGAGATCACAAAAACACTGCAGATTTACAGCTGCAGCCATAAAACAACCACAAATTCACATTTATGATCCCATAACCTCTGCAAATTCATGTTTGTGATCATGAAACCACTGCACATTTATGGTTGCAATCATTACACTGCTACAAATTTGCATTTTGATCCCAAAACTGCTGTAAATTCCTGTTTGTGATCCAAAAACTGCTGCAATTTTCCAGTTACAATCCCCAAAACTGATGCACATTTACAGCTGCAACCACAAAATTGAGAAAAGTTTGTGGTTGTGATCCCAAACCCACTGCAAATTTCTAGTTACAATCCCAAACCCACTGCAAATTCAGCAATGATCCCAAAACTGCCATAAATTCATGTTTGTGATCCCAAAATGCCACAAATTCCTGTCTGTGATCCCAAAACCGCCATAAATTCCTGTCCGTGATCCCAAACTGCTGTAAATTCACATTTGATTCCAAAACCGCTGCAGATTTACACTTAAAATCACAAAAAATTGCTTCAGATTTGTAACTGCAATCACAAAACTCCCACAAAATTTGCATTTCTGGCACCAAAGCCTGCTCAAATTCATGTTTGTGATCCCAAAACTACTGCAGATTCCCAGATACAACCACAAAACCAATGCAGATTTGTAGTTGCAACCACAAAAACCACTAAAAACTTGTGTTTGTGATCCCAAACCCACTGCAGATTTTGCTACAATCCCAAACCCGCTGCAGATTTCACAGCTGAGATCCCGAAACCACTGTGAATTCACATTTGAGATCCCAAACCGCTGTGAATTCCAATCTGAGATCCCAAACGCGTTGTGAATTCGAACCTGAGATCCCCAAATCGCYGTAAATTCGAATTTGCGGCGCCAAACCCTCTGTGAATTCGAATTTGCGATCTCAAGCCACTGCCCTTTTCCACCCACGCCCACAAAGCCGCCCCCGATTCTCCGCTAAAGAATCGCCGCCCCGATCCGCGATTTTTCCAACCCCACCCGCCGCGCCCTCCCAACGCCGCTGCCCAAGTGCCACCCCCGATGCCATTCCCGATCCCGATGCCATCCCCGATCCCGATGCCATTCCCGATCCCGATGCCATCCCCGATCCCGATCCCAGGGTCCCCGCTATGGGGGGCCCGCGGGGACCCCACCTCCGCCCCGGGCTCCGCGCCGCTCCCGGAGAGTCCCCCGAGCCCCAGGCACCCCCTGGCCGCCGCCTCCGTGTCCCCAAACCCCTTGTCCCGGGATTCGGGGCGGTTCGAGCTCGGTGCCCGCGGGCGGGAAGCGGATGCGGGATCGGGATTCGCCCGAAATCCGCGTCCCCTCCCCGCGTGACGGCGGGAGCGGGGACCCTCCTCTTCCTGGAGGTCCCGGCGCCTCCGACAGCGGCACCGGCCCGTCCTCTCCCCCGGAATCGCTCGGCGTTCCCCGGCTGAGCACAAAAACCCAGCCCGCGGCTCCCGGCGAGCGCAGAACAAGGAAAAGGAAGGAAAACACGAAGCGATGCCGGCCCCCGGCGGTGCCCGGGAGTGGGGGAAGTACTCGCCCCGCGGCGGCCGCGGGATGGAGCCGCTTTCCGGGGGGAACAGACTCGGTGGAGAGAGGCCCTGCCTTAAGCTCGTTAAGCTCATTAACGCCCCGCACTTCGCTCCGGCAGGAAAAGCTCCGGGGTGGAGCGAGCCGAGGTTGCCGAGGTTGCCGAGGGGTGAAGCGGCTTTAACGCCCCCCGTGCTGGGAGATGGCCCGCGGACCCCGGATCACCGCCCCGCCGGAGCTTTAATTAACCCCTGGCTAATTAACACCTGTCTGCCCCCACCCTGCTGGGGAAAAGCGCAGMTAAATCCCCAATCCAGGCTCAAAGCCTCCCCCAGCGGGGGCTGGAGGCATCCTCGATCCTGCAAGCAGGGCTGCATCCACCCCAAGCCACGCTCCGGGAACCGGGGCTGCTCCCGGCTACTCTCCCCTCATCCCCCGGCAGTGAAAGTGCCCTTTCTCCCCAAAGACCCGGAGATTACCCGGACAGGGAGCAGGCAGATGGGATTGAGGATTTACAGCGTCTTGGATCCCTCTACCCAGGCGGCGGCTGCCTCCAATTCCACCACCCCCGAGCTTCTGTGTCCCAAAAAAGCTCCTTTTCCCCCCATTTCTTCTCTTACCTTCCCCTTCCAGCTTCTTCCCAACAGAAAGCACTGCTAAGCAACAGGTTCTGTTGTGCTCCGTGTCCAATCCYATTCCCTCGGCACCAGCAGGAATGGGAATCACAAAAGCTCATCCCGGCTGCTCTGAGCCCGCCCAGGGGAGGAAAAAAATTCCAATCTGGCATCAAAACCATTTTATTGTTCACTTGGAAGCGTTACATTCTCACCTGGATTTGCTGCCAGGCCCACRGAAAAGCTCTGAAAGCAAAATGCCCGTCATTCAGTTGGAGATGGGAGAATCCAAGGGCTTGGACAAAAACAAAAGTGGAGTTTCATACTCAGAAAAGCCTCAGTATAAATAGGTAAGAAAATATTTATTTGTTTCAAGAGGAATCACAACCCCTGCTCTGTCCAGGAGCCCGACTCCGTTCTGTCCTTAATAAAATATCCATGGAGAGGAGTAAAAAATCGTGTCTTCAAAATAGAGGAGCAGTAAAACAAACTTCCCAGAGTAAGAAAWGAGGAATTTCAGCATGGAAATGCTGGGATCAGGCTCCCCACACCCTGGKTAAGTGCTCAGAAGAAAATCCAGGCGATGCTTGGCATCCTGGCAGGGAAAGGCTGGTGTGGATTTGGGAGGTGGGATGTCTCCAGGAGAATGCTGTGTCGATCCAAAAGAAGGAGAAGGCAGAGAAACCTCTGAGGAGACCCCAAGCTCCTGCTCAGCCTCTCCTCATCAGGGAGAGGTTTTGGACCTGATGGTTCTTCCCCAAAGAGAGGCCCCCCGAGGTCTCTCACGACCCAGGAACAGCCCCAGGGTGTGGCAGGCACAGGCTGTGGAGTGTTCTAAGGCACATGGCTGTTTCCTCCCAGCTCTTATTCCAGCATTTCGGTGCTGGGCAGGGTTTGAAGGCAGGAGTGAGGTGTTCTGAAGCTGCTTCTTTGGCCCCAAAGGAATTGCAAGGATCSAGCAGCCACAGGGGCTGGGCTCAGAACTGAACCCAGCCAGTATTGCCCTGAGTCTGGTTAGGAGCCGACCTGGAGAGAGGGAAAAAGATGGAAAAGGGGGTTCAGACATGGAAAGGGCATCCAGGGAGGGAGCTGGGCAGCTAATGGGTCATCCAGGACCACCCCAAAACTCTGCTGGAGCAGCAGAGCAAGAAGCGCCCACGGACCTGAACTCAGGGATTGGCACCACAGTGTCTTGGGTTGATTTTGTTCCAATCCTCTATTCCTATATTCTGTCAGCTTGCATGCCCAAAGGGTGCCTGTGCCTTTCAATCTGACCCAGAAGAAGGGGCAGGGGTGGTGCAGGCAGTTTAAAAGCCTGCTGTTTAAAAGCTGCTGTTTAAAAGCTGCAGTTTAAAAGCCGGGCTGCTGCACAGCCCTGCGGGAGTCTCTGCTCCTGGTGCAGCAGAGTTATACTGCTGCAGTCTAGCTAGCTCGTGTTTGTTAGCTTGGGCAAACAGCTCTCCCTGGACTGCTACTCCTTTCTGTGACTCCTGTGATTTTCTGCAGCAATTCAGCGGCCGGTGGGGACAAGCGGCACTGCTCCATCTCGTCCTGGACTCTGAAAGAAGCCAAGCCGGCGACAGAAAAGCACACCAAGCCCTCTGTTTCATCCACAGTGAGGAAAGGATTATAATCAAGTTTTTTCACTGTTGCCAGAGTGGTCAGGTAGACTTTTTTTTTTTTTTTCCATTTGTTTCTTTTTTCCCCGGCGACAGGAGCTGCCATCTTTTCTCCACACCAGGTGGTGGAGCAGTTATGGGGGGAGGGGGCAGTGTGTGTTCCTGAGTTTTAAATTTCTAACAGGTACTTTTTATCTGTGTCCTGTGGGCACTCTGTTTTGTTAATAAACTACTTTTTTTTCTCTTCACTTTTGCCTGAACATCTATTTCATATTGGTGGGAAAAAATTAGCAAATTTTTCACTTCAGAGGAAACATTTACTCTGTAACATTTTTCTCTGAAAACATTGTCTCAAACAGAGACACACAGAGACAGAGCCACCCCTGAATCCCAAAGCTGGGACTGGCTGGAGCAGTGTCCTCACCCCAGCGGGGCTTTCCAGCAAAGCCAGTCGGACTTCAGACCCCCACATCCCCCCCAGGTC
Source organism: Malurus melanocephalus (assembly GCF_030028575.1). NCBI lineage: Eukaryota > Metazoa > Chordata > Aves > Passeriformes > Maluridae > Malurus > Malurus melanocephalus. The sequence goes on from NW_026624436.1 coordinate 7,794, forward strand.
CCTCTGCTACTCACCCTGAAGCTTTGGCAAAGTCTCCCCAGACATCGGCGGTGGGAGCAGCGGAGGACTGAGGCCAGAACAACGGCGAGTCTGCCATAAAATCAGGAAGGGAGAGAACACAACAATTGGAGTCATTTCCCACCCTCATTCCCACATTGCTCTGTCCCTGCCTTGATGGATGAACCCTAGGGAGCTCTCCCATGAGCACAGACCCGTGATGGGCGTTCCCGGGAGCTGGGTGGATGTGGACAGCAGAGCCGGCCGCTCTCTGGAGCCTGATTTTCCTCCGGGGGGTGGTGGCAGCAAGCTCAGGCCCCCAGGCCCTGCAGGACGGGGCCTGCTGCTCCCTGAAGCTCCTTCTTTCTTCTTCATGTTCTGAAAGGAGAGCGGGTAGTTCAGATGGGATCGCGTTTAAATCAAGTGGGAGGATGAACCCTGACAGCCAAATTGTTTTATTTTGGGAATAAAACCCAAATATCCCACTGCTGGTGGGGACACACCGAGGGCGGTTTTAYCCCCAAATCCCACAGGCCTGATTTGGGAAGCAGGAATTGCACCACAGCCCCTACAAAACCCTGCAAGCAGAGCTGCCTGCTCTGCCCTGCGCTCGTGCCCAGGGATTTCTGGGAGGAGMCGCTTCCTTGTGCCCCCAGAGAAAAAGCTGGAATCTGCTGGGAAGGCCCTCACAGCGATGTTGAGTTTGATGGTTTGTCCCTCCTTGAAGCCCAGATCCAGTTTGCGTCCCTGCTCCGGGTCCTGGGCCTGCCGGGCCAGCTCGCTCTGCTGCCTCACCCACCTTCAGGAATTAAAGCCACAGAGGAGACGTCAGCACCCGCCCCCGGCTGTCCCGGACAAATCCTGCTCAGATCATCCCCGGGCCTGGCAGCCGTTCTGCAAAGGCTACGGCTGTGACCCCAGCCCTC
>NW_026624436.1:9399-38352 GCF_030028575.1 Malurus melanocephalus
CAGCAGCCCAGCCCCTCAGGGGCAGCCCCTTACAGCTGATACAGGAACCAGAGGAAATAAACTAGGGAATTGGGGCTAGGAATTTGCACAGCCACTTTTGGACTTGGGAAGTCCAGTTTGGGACGCTGCTCATCCAGACTGTGAAATACCAGAGAGAGGGAGAGGCCTGAATGAAGAAGGGGAGCATTCACTTCTCCCACCACACCTGCCCATCCCAGCACCCACTTCTCCACCATTCCGGGAAGACACGGAGCTCAGAGGAGGCAGGGAGAGGCCCAAACTCACTTGAAGTGGTCCTGGAGAGCCACGTTGAAGTCAAAGGCATCCCCTCGGTCCACAAAGCCGACCCCGATGAAAGCGCGGCGGCCTGGGGAAGGAGGAAGGGTCAGGTCTGGGAAGCTCCATCTTGCACATCCTGGCTCCATCCTGCACGTGCCTGASGCTGCCTCCAGAGGGAGCTGGGACTCAGGAGACCGAGCCCTGGGAGTGGGGATCCCAAAATCCTGGATGGGYTGGGCTGGAGAGACCTTAAAGCCCAYCCAGTGCCACYCCTGCCATGGGCAGGGACACCTCCCACWGTCCCAGGCTGCTCCAAGCCCTGCCCAGCCTGGCCTGGGACACTGCCGGGGATCCAGGGGCAGCCACAGCTKCTCTGGGCACCCTCAGAAGGAGCAATTCCTTCCCAATATCCCATCCATCCCTGSCCTCTGGCAATGGGATCCATTCCCTGGCTTCTGTCCCTCCATCCCTTGACCCCAGTCCCTCTCCAACTCTCTTGGAGCCTCTTTAGGCCYTGGAGCCTTCCCTTCTCCAGAGGCATCTCCAGCTATTTTATCTCGCTGGCTGCACCTATGGCTTCAGCAAAAGCAGCTTTTTAATGAAGAGGCAGCAGGGGGATGATCCTGCATCCTCCTGCCAATGCTGAGCAGCCAAATCCAAATGTTTTTGTTCCTGGCAAAGGTCAAAGCGCAGCTAGCAGGTGGGAGTGAGATAATTCCTCCCTCTGCCGCCCTGTGCAGGGAATATTCCACCACRGAGAGCAGGAATCCTGCCCAAACAGGAGCACTGAGGGCTCTGAGGACCCCCCGGGTGCATGGGACCCACCGTTCCCATCTTCGATCCGGATGACAAAGTATCTGCTGGAGTCTGTCACACTCTCCACAGCGATGCCAGGGAACTGYTCCACGGGAGCCTGGGCAAAGAGCTCTCCTGGAACACAGGAAWGGGAGTGGGGTAAGGCCAGGGCACGGTGCCATATCCCCACTGCCCACAGAGCCCTGGAACTCCCTCCTCACCCGAGGTCTTGTCCTCCAACTTGATGAAGGCCATGCTGCCCTTGGCYGTGATCCGCAGGCGCCCGCTCCAGGCCGGCTGGTCCAGCTGCCACTCCGCRGCTCTGGAAAAACAGGAAGCGGAGCCTGAGCCGCCTGTGCCACCCCCACAGCCCCGGGTGCTGCTGTCCCACCGAGCTCCTCTGCCTGGAGCTGGTAAAGAGGGCTTAGGGGGGAGTGAGGGGCAGCAGGAGATGTGTCAAAAAATGTTTCGTTTCACCCCAAAATAGCTGCTGCGTTTTGCGGGGTGAGGGGCAAGAGCTGCTGAGGAGGTTTCGGTTCCCTTTCCACGGAGATTCAGCCCCAAAGCTGCGTTAGGGATGGGATGGGAGCCCCAAAATACGCGGGGGGATGGAGACACCCCTGTGGGGCTGGGATGGGGGCAGAGATACCCCACGGGGGACTGAGATACCCCACGAGGGGCAGTGCTTGCCGCCCCACGGTGAGTGACAGACCCCCATCTGGGGGGTCAGACCCCCATCCCTCCTGGGAACCACAAACCCCACCAGGAGGAGCAGAACCCACACACCTTATGAGGAGGGGACCCCCACAAACCCCACAGGGAGGGGGCGAAACCCCCGTGTCAGGAGGCGCTGACACCCCCCGGGCGGGCACGGGCCCCACCTGTAGCCGCGGTTGGAGGCCCGCGGCGGGACCCGGTACACGAGCACCGCCGGYTTCACGCACAACACGGACTCGTACTCCTCCTCCGCCGCCATGGCGGCCCCGCTCTGTCCCGCCGCCTGGACGGTGTCTCGCTGGTGCCTCTGGGCTGCCCCGGCACGGGCGGGGCCCGCTCGTGAGGCGCTTCCGCACCCGCGGCGCCCCCTAGCGGGCGGGAGGACCCGGCGCAGGGAGCTGCGGGCACTGGTCCCAGCGCGCTGCTGGAACTGGAACCGCCTCTGGGCTCCCAGCCACGGAACTCACAGGTTTCAGCGCCTTTATAAATCAAATAATTGATTGTACTAATTATATTTATTTCTATTATAGTATCATATAGTGTATAATATGTTYTGTATCATATATATATATGATACATGAAATGCATGTATTAGATGTACCATACATATATGTAACTTGGTCTATATTTGATATATTTGTGTATATTTCTATATTATACATCAATATTATATATCTACATTATTTATATTATAAAGAAATAAATTATAGAAAAATCATCAGAATCCCAAGGGAGCCAGGGCCTGTGGGAGCTGCCAGTGCTCCRACTTCTCATCCTCATCCAGCACCTYCTCCGGGCCTGATGGAGCACAACATCCAYGGGGAAGCCCAGCAYGGAGCAACAAAATAATTAAAYTTAATTAATTAATTTAATTAACTAATCCCTTTCTTTACCCTCTATGGAGAGGCAGCTCACATCCAGGGTTGGGATCCACATTTTCCCTTGGAGCACTGCCCTTTCCACCCTCCTCAGATCACTCCTCCCAACCCCCCAAAAAAAGGGGCGAAATTCCCTGGTTTTGGGTAAAACTGGTACCATCATAGCCRAATGCTCTGAGATTTTACCTTCCTGACAGATTTTTAAGTAGCTGGCACCGAAAAGTCACCCCTGGGAGCCACGAGGATGAAGCAGGGAACCGTAAAGCGTTAAAACTTTAAAGACATTTATTTAAAATACAATTTATAAAACGTTTTCTTTCTGGCGCACGTTTTTGGGGCGGAAACACGTGGTACCGTGTTGGTCCTCCCCCTCCTCGGGATGAAGGCGCTTCCCACAGGAACGCCGCCCGAGCCCTGCCGGCGGGCGGGACGTGTCCTGGGCACCGGGACGCAGCGGGAGCAGCCGGGAGAATTCCGCGTCGGAGAAGGAGATCTCAGTGCTGGAAAAGGTGATTTTGGTGCCGGAGGTCTCAGTGCCGGTGGTGGAATTCCAGTGCCGAACACGGAGAGTTCGGTGCCGGGGGTGAGCCGCACCAGAAATCCAGTGGGTTTGGGGGTTTTTGGCTATTCGATGCTATTTTTAGGAATAATTAAGGAAAGGCGCGGTGACTACGGTTATTGCTGACATCCTTCTCCCTCCCGCTCCCTCCCGGAGCTCATCTCGGCCCCCAGCCTGAGGGGGATGAGTGAGATCCCCCAAAAGTCACCGGGACTGGGGATCTCGGGGGAAGCCCAGCCCTGGAACCGGCTGCAGGGAGCTCAGTACGGTCCGGCGGATCGCTTGGATACACAGGTAGTTTTTATTTTCCCCTTTCTGTAGGATTTAAGCCTYATTTCCACACAAGGCTTTTCATGCACGTCAAGATTGGCTCGTTCCCCCTCGACCCCACTGAAGGCAGCACCTGGGCGCAGGAATCCATCAGGAACCCACCGGGGTTCCAGGTCCCGTCCCCTCCGAGAAGAGCATTTAGTGTTCATGAATCCCTTGATATCAAGTGATACTCAGCTTCATCCAGGGGAGCAGCAGCCTCCCCGTCATCTTGCCAGGAGGAGGACAACCCCTTCCCTGAAGCCTCGCTGCCCCCAGGGAGGCRGAGGGATCGTCCAGGCTTTCTCCAAGGCTGGTTTGGTTCCCGGTGGCTGCCGTCCCAGGAGAGCTCGTACCGTCCCCGCGCCGCCCGGGGCCACAGCCTCAGGATATCCCACTGCCCGATGTCATGGCCACAGCGGCACTGGGCACTCTCCTCCTTGCCACATCTCCCTAATTCTTCAGTGCTCTCCATGGCCGGACAGCAGGCATTCTCATGGGATCACTCTGCATTCCCTTCTCCCCAAATACAAAAGAACCCAAAACCAATGTGTTTTAAGCTTTTCCTCAAAGCCAGCAGGGAATCGGAGCCAAGCTTTAACAGGAGCAAGACGTAAACCGGGTCCGACTCCGAGGTATCCAAGGGTATCCAGGAGTTTGCTTCCATGGCAGTGGAAATGRAGAAGTGTAAGCTTGTCGACCCCGAGCCATCTAATCCATGGAAATCCATCAGAATTCCTTTCAGAACACTCAACTCTACCTCTCTGGATCCAAACAAACAGCTCAAACCCTTCCCACGCACTCAACCAATGGGAGATACAGAAAACAAACAGAAAATCAAATAAAAGAACCTAAAATCCTTGGAAACAGAACTCGCTCTGGAAGCGATGAGGACAACATGCGCAGCTGGGGAGGCTTCCCATCGTGGTTTTTTTTCCTTAAATGCCAGGTTTCGAGTACGACGAACGTTATTGCTGGCGCTCGCTCCAACCCCAGCGGGACACATGCGACTCCCTGCGCCCGGCCGAGTCCGGCACGGCCCCTCGCGTCCCTCGGCTGGCGGGGACAGCCCGGCTGGGACGGCCGCTCACAGTGGGTGGAGAGGGGAGGTCACAGTGCGTGAGGCTGAAGGTCACAGTGGGCAGAGCAAAAGGGTCACAGTGCAAATCAAGCCGGGAGGGCCCCCGGCCCAGGTCCGTGTGTCCGTGCCGGCGGAACGGCACGGCCGCCTCTATCTGCGCTGCTTGAAGCCTTGCGAGCCATCAGGGCCCAGGGGCTGCCGGATCACATTGTTGGGCTGCCTGGTGTCCTCGGGCTGAGAGATCCGCGGCGGCCTGCGGGGACAGAGGGACACAGATGGGGCTGTGGAGACAGAGCTGGGGTTGCAGGGAGAGGGACAGGGCTGGGGCTGCGGGGACAGAGATGGGGCGGCGGGGACAGGGATGGGGCTGCGGGGACATGAGGACAGAGGTGGGACTGCGGGGACATGAGGACAGAGGTGGGACTGCGGGGACAGAGGTGGGACTGCGGGGACAGAGGTGGGACTGCGGGGACAGAGGGACAGAGATGGGGCTGTAGGGACAAAGCTGGGGCTGCGGGGGTGGGGGGGCAGGAACACGTGTGCAATTCCAAAGTGCCTTCAGAAACCCCCATGGGAATGTTGTCACATGCTCTGGGGTCCCCAGCACAGGAAGGACAYGGAACAAGCCCAAAGGAGCCCAGCAGTGTGATCAGAGGGATGGAGCAGCTCTGCTGGGACAAGCCTGGAGAAGGGAAGGCTCCAGGATGACCCAACCTTGGCCTTCCAGCACCTGAAGGGGCCAACAGGAAAGATGGAGGGACTTGGGACAAGAGCCTGGAGAGACATGAGAAGGAAGAATGGCTTCCCATGGCCAGAGGGCAGCGACAGATGGATTCTGGGGAGGAATTGTTCCCTGGGAGGGTGGGGGGGTCCTGGCACAGTGGTGCCCAGAGCAGCTGTGGCTGCCCCTGGACCCCTGGAAGTGTTCCAAAGGCACGTGGATGTGGCACCTGGGGACATCTTTAATGGGAAACACAGCAGTGCCAGTTAATGACCGGAYTCTCTGATCTTGGAGGACTTTTCSAACCCTAATGATTCCACGATTTCTGGCTTCACCAGGCCCTCCCCTCAGGGCTCTGCTGACAGAGCCCTCCCCTCTCCCTGTTGGCCTGGCCATGCTCCCCCAGGAGCTCCCAAGGCCGCTCTCACCTGTCCAGGATGGGCTTCTCCTGCTCCTCCTCGGGGCTGGCGCTGCCCAGGATGCGTTTCCTGGCCTCGGCGTACTCGGCCTCGCGCTGYGCCAGGGATTTCACGGGGAAGGCGGGGCGGCTGGCCGAGTTGGGGTTGCTCAGGACRCCGTTGGTCGTGGGCCTCTTGAGGATACGGATCTGGGGGGGAGGCCCCGTGGGAAGGCTGTCGTCCTGGATCACGATCGGCACTTTGGGAGGAGATTTGGACTTTCTGCTGTTGGAAAGAAAAACATTGGCTTGGTGAATGTTTTCCACAGGGGTTTTCTGCCCAGAGTGTGAATTCCTTGTGCTCAGATGTCACTCCTGTGATTAAGGGCAGCCTGTAATAATTAAGGGTCTCGTTATAGTTGTAACTCTAAACTAGAGCAGCGGATTAGCTCGGAAAGGGATGGAAAAATCAGTCCCTGGTGTGTCTGACACCATCAAACTCTGCTGAAGGGAGCAGACAGTGGGTGAAGTTTTAGCTCTTCTTGTCACAGACACCGGTGTAAGTAAMGTGATTTCACTCCCTGCAAGAATTCTGAGGGCTCCTCTCACCAGGACACCCAGCCTTTCACTCCAACCCTGCCATTTCTCTCTCAGAGCCAGCCTTGACCCCATCTCAGCACCTGAATGTTTTACAGTCCCTTTYCTGCGTGCAGCTCCCAGGGAATAAACCCCGTGACTCTTTAACAACCACAGGGAAAGAAACCCCAACAACAAAGGACCTGTCAGCAGTGATTAGAGACATTTCTGGTTGGARGCAATAACACACCCCTGTCCCGACCCAAAGGAAGCAGGAAAAGAATTCTCCCTGATGCAAGACCCAGCAAGTCAGCCCAGGCCAGGAGCTGGGATTACCTGACTCACCCATTTATTCCCTTCAGTGCCTTTTTCTTACATGGAGTTATATCCAAGCTGGAGGAGCCAGCTCTGAAATGAAACCCCTCTCGAGAAGCTCTCTGCTACCCTGCCACGGCTCCAAAGGGCCATCTAGTGGCTTGGAGACAGGGATTCCTGAATTCTCAACCCAAACCCAGCACTCCCYGCTCCGTTTGAAGATGTTCACCCACTGTTCCCACTCCCCAACAGCACCTCAGGAAAATCAGGATTTTACCTTTCCTTCTGGGTGATCTTCAGCTTCTTTTCCAACCGTCTGTCTATTTCCTAGAAAAGGAGAGAAAAGTAAAAACATGAAGTTTTTAATAAAATGAAGACCAATCTCAGTTTGGAGGTCAGAGTTGGAGCCTGTCTGGGCACACATTTAATTTTACTCTTCCGAATGCTGATCTTTAAAGAGGGCAGGGAGGGTGTGATTCCATCTGAGGATGACTCAGGAATCAAGAGGCACGGGAAGCAAAGGCCCCGTGGATAATCCATGAGAAAAGCAAAACCACCGCGAGTGTTTTCTGTAACCAGGAGTGCACCCACAGCAGGCCATACATCCGGCATGGGGATCTCCGATTTTAACCACTTCGGCTGGCAAAAAACTTGTGAGCGTAAAAAATCACAGGATTCCACAGCAAGATATTCCTAAATCCAAGTGGGAACCAGCCCAAACCCAAAAGGCTGAGGAGCCGCAGCCAGGGGGATTCCAGTGATCCATCAGTGGGATTCCCACAATCCCCAGAGGGATTCTGGAGATCTGCAGGGTGGATTCCTATGATCCACCGGCYGGATTCCAGGGGGAGCTGAGCCCCCAGCCCAGGGCCATGGGAAGTGCTGGCCAGCAGGGCCACTCTCCTGGCAGAAGTCCCTGCCCTGCCCCATGCACAGCCAGGGAGCCTCCCTGCGCTGCTCCTTGCCTTTCCACCCTGCCGAGTCACCCATGGGCACAAAGATGCCTTAATCACCCCAACAGAGCCTCRTTAATCACCCCAACAAAGCAGGGCTCAGAGCATGTCAGCCTCTGCCCGAGGTGTCCAGGTGTTGCAACTGGAGCAATTACACACAGAAACTCGGCTCGGGAGAAGGAAGGCAGGTCTCAGCCTCCTGCAGGTGACCTGCTCCAACCCCGCCGGTTTTCAGATCCTCAGGACAGCTCCGTTAAAAGGGGCTCTGAAACAGCGCTTTGTGTTTTACTTTAATCATCAAGGAAGGGGGGAAACACCACCTGAGGGTGYCCTAGTTTAGCCAGCTGATAACTGGCACTACTGAAGGAAATTCCAGACTTCTGGCAGGAGGTAGCTGCTCTGCTCTGAGACCTGGATGYTTCCCCAGACTGCCGGCAGGAACCGCAGCAGGCACAGCTTGGGAAACAAACGGGTTTGGACAGAAATTCCTTGCTGTCCCAGAGAGCAGGGAAAGAAYTCGAGCCACCGCAAGATGCCAAACCACAGTGTTTGCTCCCGGTCACACAACCCATGGCAGCCTCCACCTAGGGAGGTGAAGGGAATAAATTATTGCAGGAAGATAAAAGGTGGGCRGGAGGCTGAGTTTCCTACCAAGCTCTGTCCTGGGAGGTAACAAAACCAGGCAGGTCCCAGCCAGACGGCAAACACCTGCAGTTTCCTTCCTCTTCAAGGGGACTGGGAGGAAAATCTCACCCCAGCACTGCTCAGGAGGGAGGAAAACGGGTATCAGCCATTTCCTGCCCTCCAGGAAAGAGGAACGGGGACCAGGCAGCAGGGGTATCACAGACAGGATGGGGATGCTGTGGAGCAGCTGGGGGCAAACAATGGAAATCGAGTCAAGGTGAAGCTCAGCAATGAGCCAGCCCAGGGGACATCAGGCCTTGAAACCACTTTTTTAGCCTCCAGGAGCTCATCATGGCTCCCAGGGCCTCCTGAAATATCCCTCTGTAACTATTTCAGTTCTTGGGGGAGACAGATAACAGGAAAACGGGCTGGAAGGTGGGCAAAACACACTCAGGAGCTTCTCAGCTCCTTTCACTCCATGCAGCAGTGACTCTGGAGCCAGAACGGGGGTGCTGAGCCCCAGGTGGCACCCTGGGTATGGCAGTGTCACAGGCCACACAGCAGCCCCCAGGAAGGCTCCGCTGTGCTCCCTCCTTTGGCAGAAGCCAGGTCCCTGCACTCCTGGTGGCTCTGCAGGAGAGCCCCGGGGTGAAGGCCACGGTCTGAGTGTGGCACTGCGAGTCGCTGCCATTGCAGAGTGTCACCTCCACCTCAGCACTGGGTGATTCACATCACTGTTACTGTCACCAAGCCCCAGTGCTGCTGGGCATCCCTGAGCACCCCACATGCACYGGACACTCGAACCACAGCCCTCGGCACCGGGAACGGGAGATTCACGCCACTGTCACCGAACCCCAGCACTGCTGGGCACCTCTGAGCACCCCWGCATGCACTGGACACTCCACAGCCCCCCGTGCCAGACAAAATGAGGCTTTTTCCTCTGCTCAACGCAAAAACTTATCCCAAGGAATCCTTCAAACCCATCACAATTCCTTGACAGTCTGTTTCACTCTCACCCACTCAGGAGTAGGTCACTTCCAGCAAAATACAYGGTGTCCTTGTGCCCCCAAAATGTCCAGTGGTTTCAGAGCAAACGCGTGGCCCTGGATCATAAACCACTGCCAGCACATTCAGCAGCTGCTCTGTGCTTGGGGAGCTGCTCACCAAGGATCTCACAGGATCACAGAGGTGCGAAAAGCCCTCCTCCATGATCACTGAGTTCACCCTGTGCCTTATCCCCACCCTGTCCCCWGCCCAGAGCACCGAGTGCCACCTCCAGCCCTGCCTTGGACACCTCCAGGGTTGGSGACTCCAAACCTCCCTGGSCAGCYCCTGCCAARGCCTGACCACCCTTTCCATGCACAAATTCCTCCTGATGTCCCTCCTGCCCCTCCCCTGGCCCAGCCTGAGGCCATTCCYYYYCYYCYKKYCCYKKTYCCYKGRRSMRRRSCCSRAMCCCCCYGGCTGCTCCCTCCTGTCAGGGAGTTGTGCAGAGCCACAAGGTCCCCCTGATCCCCCTTTGCTCCAGGCTSAGCCCCTTTCCAKCTCCCTTGGCCACTTCTGGAGCTCCAGACCCTTCCCTGGACACRCTCCAGCCYCTCCRTGTCCTTCCTGCCACAAGGGTCCCAGAACTGGAGGTGCCCCAGGACACGGACAGGCACAGCCTGGGCCTGTGCCCACACCGGGCTGGCACAAGGAGCAGCTCAATTATTCCCCRAGTTGCAGCCTCAGCAGTGAACGGAAGTGCTGAGCTCCGTCCAGAACGTGAGGCTTCGTCCACACGTACAGATCCTGGCAGGGTAACACAAATCAAACACAGCATCCTTCCCACCCCATTCAAACAACTGCCAGTCCTGAAGGAGCCAAGGCATTCCTGGTGCTGCTCAGGGAATTCCAGCTGCCTCCAGATACCCACTGAACTGGGGAGAAAAGGTCTCCCTTTGTGTTTACATAGATGGTCAAAACGCAGCTGCCCACTTTGGACACCTCCCCACGTGTCAGAAATTGTTTTCTTTTAAACACACAGACTGACTGTGCATTTTCCAGGAAACTCAGAGCTCATTACTAGGACGTTTGGAATTGTAGGAATGGAGCGTTTGAACACCACGTGGAGAGACAGCCCCAGCCCTGAGCAGCCTCCCAGCTCGTGACAGGGATCACTGCACCAATTTAAAAGCAGAATCACCTTGGCACTGCTCRTTTTTAATTAAAATCAAATCCCTGCCGCTGCTCTGCACGGATCCATCCATCTGCTGATGTCATTCCCTCTCCACTGCTGTGTCACGTTGTCATCGTGTGGGTAACGAGATAAAATTAGGAGCTGACTYGGAGGGCAAGTGCCAGAGGCACTCCAAGCATCAAAGGCATGAGCTGTCTGGAGGAGCAGCTGGATTTGGCATCCAGAAGCTGGACAGGTCACTCGGGACAAACCCCAGCTCTCCATCATCTGAGGGGCTCTCCCAGCTCCCACCTCCCCGACAAACCCACCTGTATCACAGAAAAGCAAGCCTGGGTCAGATCCCTGTGCAAAACTCCCTCCTCAAAGATTAGTAAGGAATCTCACCCACCTATTTTTAGGGCTATTATTTGTGGATGCCAAACAGGACCCAAACAAACAGCCTGAAGGAGACTCTGTTCTCTGACATTTAGGCTGAATTTGTGGACGAGGACATCATGGAAACTGAGCTGCAGCCCCATCAGAGCCTCCCTACAAGAGGCTCCACAAAGCCCCTGGAATGCAGACACAGACGCAGAGACACAAAGCTGCTGCTCAGATCCCACATTCCCAGGGCCTGGCATCCCAAAGAGCCACCCCAGCAATAAAGCTGATGATTTGATGATGTTCCTGCTGAGCTGGAGCTCGATGCTTCCCCAGCACTCCAGGAATGTGTCCTTCAGGAAGGAACGGCCCTGTGGAGGTTGGTTCCTATGATTCCTATGGTTTCCCATGGGATGGAGGCACATTCCCAACAAAGCCAGGATATTGCAGTGCACAGGGGGCCCAAGTCAGCCCATGCTGCTGTCCAAGGAACCTTCTGGCAATAACTGTGAGGCGCTGGACACACACAGAGCATTATCCCCCCATCCCTGTCAGCAAGGACTTTCCAAACAGAATAAACGCCAGCAGCTCTGAGCTCGGCTCATCCGGGGAAGGAATAACAAGATAACCCCTGGCTGGGTTTTATCCCAAGTTCAGTGAGTGACCATGACTGGAGGTGTGGGAAGRCAGAGACTTTATACAGATCACTGACACTGGGTGGATATTGCCCCCTCCTCCTCCAAAACTGCTCTGCAGAAATGCAGGGAAGATCCCTACCAGAACACAGGACAGTCCCAGTGCTCTCCTGGATATCTGGTAACATTCCAGAACTCTGGAAAACCATTAACCACGTTCTCTGYTGTATTTACTCCCAGCACAACCTTCTACCCCTTCTCACTCCAGTAACGGGGAAGATCAATCCCAGAACCAGGGAATTCAGGCTGGAGCTGGATCCTCCCGAAACCACAGCCTTGTCTGCTCATTTAAGCACCACTGGGTCCTCTGGCAATTCCTGAAGGACACAAACTCCAAAGCCTGGTTAATGTTCTTTTCTTTAGGATATAAAATGAGGTTTTAAGATCTGAGGTCACCAGAGCTGTTGATGGGGATTTGAAGCTGGAACTGCTTCCCCAAAACACCATCAGGAAGGAGCAGATGTGGCCARTCCCTGATCTCCTCAGCAGCCTTCTATTTCTCTCCTCCAAAGAGAAATTAATCTATTAATTACTGCAACATTCCAACTCCTGAGGCTATTGGGAACCAGCCTGCTTCATTAATTAGCTCTCCCAGCCACTGTGCCATGCTCAGCCTGGCAGGGGCCTGTCCCAGGAAAGCCCCAGGTGTTTTCAGCTCCATAGGCAGATCCTGCTCCTCRGCACCAGGACAYTGAGAAACAGGACACAGGASTGTTTCTGGGAACAGCCTGGCTGGTTTCACACAGCATTCCCAGCATGGATGTATCATGGGTGGGGGAACACTTGGGAGGGCAGCAGCTCCCTCCCCTTGCTGCAATATCCCCAAACCAATCCTCACTTCCCACTGCTCATTCCAAACTCCAAATTTCCCMTTTCTTACCAAAAAAACTCCCTCTGCCCAAGCAATACCGAGCAGCAGAAACAGAAATCTCCATTTCCCAATTTCGAGATCTTTTGGACCCATTACAGCACTTAAAGCAAACATTCAGTGAAAGTTTACCCAAAATCCTTTCAGTGTKGGAAGTCCAAATTCATCCTGGGCTCATCCCAATGCAATGGCAGCAGGAGCAAGGGAATTCTGCCCCTGTGCCCCACTGGAGCACCCTGGTATAGGGAAAGGTGTTCATGGCAGGGGTAGAATGGGATGAGCTTTAAGGTCCCTCCAACCCAAAACGTTCTGGGATTCCATGACCCTCATTGCCCTGACACCAAAGCCCAGTTTTCCCCATGGACACAGCTCCTGCCCACCTCAAACCTCGTTAGCATGGCCTCTGACCACAGCAGTCATTAGCAGAGGGAGCTCACAGTGTCACACTCCAAAATATTTCCCTTCTGATTCTGCTGGACTTTGATCCTATTGAGCAGCTCCAAGTGACAGCAGCCAAAACCCTGAGCTGCAGTGACCTGGAGCCTTTGGTGGCAGTGACACCCACGCCACCCTCAGACTCACGCGGGTGACAGGAGGCATTCTGCCACCTTGGGTGACCTGTCCTCCCAGAGTGCTGCCACACAAGAGGGTGACAGCCCAGGCCCCCAGGCGAGGACRAAGTCCATTCCCAGGCCTTTGGCTGCTCCTATCCTCCTGGAACGGCTGATAACTGGGAATGGGGCAGGATTTCCCTTCCTGGGGGGTTGGTGAGTGCCACTGGGGAGGTTGGAGGCAGCAGCTGGGAGCTCAGTCTGCAAACTCCAGGGGGAAAAAGACACACAAAGAAATCAATCCCACCATTATTTTAACGTGCTCTGGATTCAGTGCATGGGGGAGAAAGACAACAGGAAAACGGGGCAGAAGGTAGGGGAAACACACTCAGGAGCTTCTCAGCCACTGATGTTTGACCTGTACAGAACTACAGAGCAGCCTGAGCTGAAAGGGACCCACAAGGACCAAAGTCCTGGCCTGCCCAGACACCCCAGCAACCCTACCCTGGGCACCCCTGGCAGTGCTGTCCAAACGCTCCTGGAGCTCCAGCAGCCTCAGGAATGTGATCATTCCTTGGGGAGCCTGGGCAGTGCCCGGCACCCTCTGGGGGAGGAGCCTTTCCCTGAGATCCATCCCTGGCACAGCTCCAGCTGTTCCCAAGGTTCCTGTCCCTGGTCACACAGGGCAGGGATCAGAGCTGTCCCTCCCTGCCCCTCGGGATGAAGCTGAAAGAGATTCCAGCTTGAAAGCAGTTCTTGAGACTGATACACTCAAATTTCAGTTGGCAAAGAAAAAATCAGTGAATCCATCTGTAAAGCACCAATTCCAAGTTGAGGATCACCCGTGCCAGGTTTGGAGCCCAGCTGCCCACCTAATATTTAATTATTGGTTTAAGCAGGTAAACACCTGAGTGTCACCAACTGACCWCTCATTTACGTTTCCCAGCCCAACAGAAAAGCAAACCAGGAATTAAGCCYCATTAGTGTTTTCTGACCCAGAGCRGCCTTTGAAGCCCTCTCCATCCTTACTCGGACAACTCCCTCGTTACTCACGCCCYGTTTTTCCATCTGTAACTCCCGGACAAGCAAAACCTCCCCAATTCATGGACATTCCAAGGCTCTAATTAGACTCCAGGGAGATGACGGGGATCCAGAGGCCCCACAGAGCTCAGCACAACACCCTGAGCCTGGGGGACTGCTGGGACAGGTGACACTGCCGGAGCAGAGGGCACCTGCCTGGCAYGGTCACTCAGGGGTGGCATATTCCCAATGAGCTGCTCCGTTTTTGTGGCAGTTCTGATGGCACAGGACCAAGAGACGAGCAGAAGCCACATTAAAGACCTTAACAACCACCTGAGGATCTGTTTTACAGCTCCTTGAGTGACCAAACCAGAGCAGAAGGGCTGTGTCAGGCTTTTGGGGATTTTCTTGAACCCAATGAGATTTTCCTGCTGCCTGATTTGGGAGAGCTGCAAGAGAGAAATGAAGTTAGKTGCAATTAGGAGGYCATGRAATCTCTGCTCAGCCCAGAGCTGCCTCTTGCTGACAAACTCTTTAAGGACCTGAGCAGAAGTTCACAGCCTAACACCAAAAACTACAAACGAAAAACCCCAGCACTAAAAATCTGATGGATTTCCTTTCCCCAGGAACACCCTCTGGGTGGAATACTAAAAAATTGTATGCTGGGACACAGGAAATGTACCCCAAAACCCCCCATGCAACTCCTGCTACATCTCTACAGTTACCTCATGTACTGAAGGGACTAAAGAATTAAATAGCTCAGGTTTTCAACCATGTCAAGTGTCAGAACCCAGGATCCCAGAATGRTTTGGGTTGGAGGGACCTTAAAGCTGATCCAATGCCACCCYTTCCACCAYCCCAGGTTGCTCCAAGCCCCARTGTGCAGCCTGGCCTTGGACACTGCCAGTGATTCAGGGGCAGCCATGGCTGCTCYGGGCACCCTGTGTCAGGGCCTGCCACCTTCACAGGGAACAATTCCTTCCCAATATCCCATCTGTCACTGCCCTCTGGCAGTGGAAGCCATTCCCTGTGTCCTGRCACTGTTGGCACAGGATGTGTTTGAAGCTGCTCTTGGTGTCTCTGTTTCACTGCAGTCTCCTCCTGAGCACCAACCATGACTGTCAGTCAAGCCTTGTGTGCCTTTATGTCAGGATCCATCTCCTGYTGCCATGGATGGAAGGAAATCACAGAACCACGGAACCTCCTGAGCTGGGAAGGACCCACAAGGACCAGAGTCCAGCGCTGGCCCTGCACAGACTCCCCAACAATYCCACCCTGGGCACCCCTGGCAGCRCTGTCCRAAYGCTCCTGGAGCTCTGGCAGCCTCRGGGCCAGGRCCATTCCCTGGGGAGCCTGGGCARTGCCYGGCACCCTCTGGGGACAGAAGAACTTTTCCCTGAGATCCATCCCAAACCTCCTGGCCCAGCTCCAGCCATTCCCTAGGGCCTTGTCCCCAGTCACAGAGCAGAGATCAGAGCTACCCCTTGGCAGTCCCTGCCAGGGCTACAACAGAGCCTCTTCCAGTCCTTGTTCCTGAATGTCCCCAGCTGCATCAGGATCCATCAGGACCACAAGAACCAYGGGACAAGGGCAGTCTGGGCTCTCCTTGGCTCCATCCCGCTCAGGTTTCTGCTCCCTGCAGGCACCACCAGCAGCCCAAGGTCTTCTTTCTGCCATGCACAGAGTGAAATCCCCTTCCCAACCCCGAGGGATGCCAGAAGGCAGCTCCTGCCCCCTCTCCTGCCCTGCATGGGCAGCTTGCTTTCTCTGTCCCTCCCACAGCTTCCACAGGCATCCAGAGCCCCAACAACTGCAACAGCAGCTGCTCCTCCTGCAAGACCTGCAAGGAATGGCTGAGGGAGCTGGAAAGGGGCTGAGCCTGGAGCAAAGGGGGATCAGGGGGGACCTTGTGGCTCTGCACAACTCCCTGACAGGAGGGGGCAGCCAGGGAGGTCGGGCTCTGCTGCCAGGGAACAGGGACAGGAGGAGAGGGAACGGCCTCAGGCTGGGCCAGGGGAGGCTCAGGGTGGACATCAGGAGGAATTTGTGCATGGAAAGGGTGGTCAGGCCTTGGCAGGGGCTGCCCAGGGAGGTTTGGAGTCACCAACCCTGGAGGTGTCCAAGGCAGGGCTGGAGGTGRCCCTTGGTGCTSTGGGCTGGGGACAGGGTGGGCTCAATGAGCCTGGAGGGCTTTTCCAACCTTAGCGATTGTGTGAATCCCCAGGGATCCTCTCTGCACAGGAGCACAAGCACCACTGAGATAGAGCACGAATTCCAGCAGTTTGCACTGGAAAAGGGTGTGAGAAAGGCAGTGACAGGGATTTAACCTTCTAAGGAAAAGCAACTGAGAGGTACCAGCGGGAAGGASAAACCGGGAGGACAGTCCCTGGCCAGGATTGGAGCAGCTGGACCATTTTAAACCATTACTCAAGGCCACAGTCATCGACTCCTGAGACTCCAGCCCTTCATGGAGCGTTTGGGAGCGCTGGAATTAACTCGGACACGGGGCACGAGGCTCCCGCTGGGCGCAGCCCCCGGCTCGGCAGGAGGGGCGGGCGAGCGGCTGCGCTGCCAGCCTGGCACKGGCCCCTCTGGGGCGTTCAGTTACAGGCTCTATTTTGCTCCCCTGGCTCTGGCCAGGTGTAACCCAATCYCCTGCCCACAATCCCGTTCAGTCTCCTCACCGAGTTTCTGTCAGGAGGTCCTTGTGCTCTCTGATCCTCAACGACCCCGAGAATTCATTAAAAAACAGAGTTTGCCTGGTGGAGTTTCCTCTCCCTGTGAACACCCCGCAGAGCGTCCGCCCACGCTCCTGCTAAAACAGTCACTTTATTTGCAAGCACAGCACACACAAGTCCTCGGGGTCTCTCAGTGTGACAGACAGGATGCCAACTGCAGCTCCTGAGCCGCTGTAAAAGCAGGGGGGAACTTCAGCTCCACTGGGCCATGCTGGGATTGCCCCCGTTCTGCCCGAGTGAGGGAGCACGTTCCGGTCGAGGGAGAAAAGAGCTTTAGATGTGCACCCGCGGCCCCCGCGCTGTCCCCAGAGCCCTGCCAGGGGCACTGCCATGCTGGGCACGCACATTTTGGCTCTGCTCGCCGCCCTGCCCGCCCCTGCCTCTAACCCCCGCAAAACCGGAGCTTTATGCGGGGCTGGGCCGCGACACCGCTGAGCTGCCGATGCCGCCCCGGCCGCAGCCCCGCCGGGCCCAGGGGGTGGGGGTTTGGACACCGAGGACCACACGTGGGGCGAAAAGCCGGGCAGGGAGCTGCTCCAACGGGGGGCCTGAAGGGGCACTGAAGAACSGGCGAGGAGTGGGGCTGGAGGGGGCCCGAGACACCCCGCGCCCTGCGAGGCCGCGGTCCCTTTAAGAGGCCTAGCAGCGCCGGGGGCCGCCGCGCCGACGCCCGCGCCCCACCGCCTTTCAGGCAGCGCCGCACCGCCCGCCCGCGTCCTCCCGCCGCCCCAGGCCCGCCGCGCCGCCCCGCGCCGCCGCCCTCACCCCGCTGTCGGCCGCCTCCTCCCAGCTCTCCGCNGCCCGCCCGCGTCCTCCCGCCGCCCCAGGCCCGCCGCGCCGCCCCGCGCCGCCGCCCTCACCCCGCTGTCGGCCGCCTCCTCCCAGCTCTCCGCGACCTCCTCATCTTCCATTTTAATTCCCGTCCGCCGCCGGGCCCGCGCCCCGCGCATGCGCGCGCCGCCCGCCGGCCCGCGCCCGGCAACGCACGCGCACCGCGCGGAAAGGGCGGGAAGCGGCGGCGGGGGTGCTGCGCTACAGCGCCCCCTGGCGGCCGGGAGGACCGAACCCAGGGCAGGTTACTGTTGAGGCGTTTTATCATAATTTTTGTGTTTTCCTTTAATTTTGTTTTCCCTTAGTTTCGGCGTGTTTTCCTTATGGGTTATTTTCCCTTATTTTTAATGTGTTTTCTCATAATTCTGAGGAGTTTCTCTTTAATTTTGGGAGGTTCCTCCTTAATTTTGATGTGTTTTTCCTTAGTTTTGATGTGTTTTCCTATAATTTTGGAGTGTTTCCCCTTAATTTTTGTGTCTTTTTTTTCCATAGTTTTGAGGTGTTTTCCCTTAATTTTGGAGTGTTTTCTCTTAATTTGAGGCATTTTTCCCTTAATTTTGAGGCCTTTCCCATTAATTTTGGGTTATTGGATCAATCAGCCCCCAAATTTAGGCAATTTTAGCCACCAATCCAACCTCTCAACCCCTCTGCAGGCATCCAGGTGYCTCCTTCCATCTTCCAATTTGTGCCTCTTCATTTGAGCCCAAAGCTGCTCTTATGGGSCACAAGGATCAGCTCCAACCTTTAAAAACATCCAAAATTCCCCAACCCCCCATCATTTCTTAAACTTTTCTCATTTATATCCAAGATACTCACCACACCAATGTTTTCCTTTGAGTTCCAAGCCATACAAAGTTTTTTGGGGTGGGATTTGCATCTCCTTTTTCCTCACTCCAAAATTAACTGCCCCTTCAGCATCTAAAATAAAAACTGTTTTCACACAAGAAGTTACAGAAACTGCCCTTAGATCCCTAATTTTTCCCTCRAATTCCCACCCAAAGTTTGCCGGCAGATGGCGACTGGATTCCTACAATATGACACTAAACCTCCAGCTAAAATAAACCCTGATGCCTGTGGTGTGCCCCAARCCTGAGTCTCCCTTTGCACTGCCAAGCCCGAAATTTGGGCAGGGCCCCTCCGGACACACCCACGGGTGGATTTTGGGGGGATGTTTATCCAAAGTGGCACTGTCGAAGGGGTGTACAGTGCACCGGGGGCGTTAAATCCTCGGATTTCAACTCTTTTAGCAGCTCAGAGGGGTGGGACACAGTGCTTCCCTTCCTGGGGGATGCTGCCCCGGAGGAAAAGTCGCAGCAGTCTGGGGCTGTTCCTGCCCATCCTCTGCGATTTTTCCAGAAGGCAACACGAACCAAATTTTGCAGCAGCCTGGCACGTTTGCCTTGATCCCCTCCAGCGTTCCAGCGGCATTCCCTYGGACATCTCCCTCTATTCCGCTGTAGGAAATCCCCTTCCCAGCCCTGTYTGACTCCAAATCCCAGCGGGATCCTCTGGGAATGCAGTGTTGATGGCTGCGTTGGAAAACACACCAGTTTAAAAATTTTCAATGTAACTTTAGTCAGGTTTTGTTGTTGCTCMCTTCGCCCCGGGGGAAGCGCACTGAATTTTCTTTCCAGGGCATTGTTCCACCGGGTGAGGCCTGGGGAGCTTCACATCTTAACAAAACTGGAGTGGCACAAAAAATAAAGACCATCAATGGCCATCRGTGCCCATCAGTGTCCATGAAMAGAACATCAGCCCCAAACCTCTCCTCTGGCGTGGTCAGATAAATCTGGTCTGGGAAACAGAGATAAGAAGGAGGACTCGATCAACATTGGAGGTGAAGAAATCCAGATCCAATAGGAACCCAAATCCTGAGAAGTGTGCAACGTTGGACCAATGAACACTAAACCAATAAAATTATCTGGGTTTTGACTGTATAAAATTTGGGGAAATCTTGTAAAATTCATGTATCGTGTARTGATTCTCTCTGCGCACCCGGGCTACGTGTGGGCAAAATGATCTCTGCGGCACAACCTGGTCTGAACAACATCCTGGCCAGAAAATAAAGTAATGCCTTGACTTTCTAACATTAAAATATTGTTGGAGAGCTTTTGTTTTGTGACAGCTGTGCCACCCCCCGCGGGTGAGCACAAACCCCACGTCTGCCCCCAGGTTATCCCAGCCCTGTATGTGGGATGCGGTCTGTGGGGACAGAGAGGGTGGCACTGATTCCCTTTTCCCTGAATAATAATGTTCCCACACGGCTCGCCAGAGGGACTTGATGTCAAAACAAGCCCCGCACAGCGATGTTCCCTCCTTTCCTCACCTCCATTGAAAGAGGGGCACCACAGTTCTCCAGGAACAGGTTACATCCCGCCTCCCTGTCGAGCCCTCAGAGGCTCCGGGKGTTTGAGGGATACGCGGGGACACGGTGGGGCTGCAGCGGCGCTGTGGGGCACCCCTGAGAGAAGGGCGGGTTCCCGTGCCCCAGCTGCGCCTCTCGGGGCTGCGAATGAGGATGGGAACCGGGAMGGTGCGGGGAGGGAGCGGGACAAGGAACGGGACAAGGAMCGGGACCCTCCCTGGCACCWCCGCCACAGCSCCGACCTCCCCAACATGGCGGCCTCGCCCGCCCGCCTCTCCCAACATGGCGGTGGGACCCTCCAAATATGGCAGCCCCGTGCTGCGCCATAGATACTCGACCTTCCCATCATGGCGCCCCCACAACGTCACCCTTATTCCCGCCCGTCGTCACGTGACGCGAGGGGGCGGATCCGCGCCTGCGCAATGCGCGGCCGGCGCGGCCGGGGCGGCGGCGGGAGGGCGGGGAGGGAAGATGGCGGCGCCGGTCGGAGCCGTCACCGGGGCGACGCGGCGGCCCCGCCGCCCGCAGCCCTGAGAGCCCGCTCCGGCTCGGTCCGGCTCGGTCCGGCCCGGCGGCAGGTGAGAGCGGCTCCGCGTTGCGACTTCCCCGGGCGGGGCCCTTCCCCGGGGAGCGGGGCGGCGGGACCGGCCCCTTGGGGCGGGACAGGCCTGGTGTGGAGGGGATCACATTTGGGGGTGGAGGGTGGGGGGAGCCCCTGTTCCAGYCTCTCACAGCGTTYTGGGGGGRTCTCTGCGGAGGGCAGAGCCCACGGGGGGTTGTAGCCCCTTCTCGGAGGAAGRGAGCTCCTTCCCAGCTCCGGGTGGCGAGGGGAAGGCGGTCCCGGAGGCCCCCTCAGGGCTGGTGGAAGGCAAAGCCTTCTCCTCTGAAAGGCGTGTTTCCCCCAAAAAAACCGTGTTTGCCCCCTGAAAGCCGTGTTTCCTTTCCAAAAAGCCAGGCTTTCTCCCCTGAAAGCAATGTTGCTTTCCGTAGAATGCCATAATTCCTCCTCTAAAATCCGTGTTTCCCCCTATAAAAGGTATTTACCCGGAAACCTTGTGTTTCCCAAAAAAAACCCCCATATGTTCTCCATAAAAGCTATATTTCCCCAAAAAGCCTCGTGTTTCTTTCAAAAAGCCACGTTTCTGTCCTAAGATCTCTGTTTTCCTCCTAAAAGCCATGTTTTCTGCAAAATAGCCACCTTCCCCCCKAAAAGCCACATTTGTCCTCCAGACTCCATGCTTCCCCGCAAAAAAGCCATATTTCCTCTCCCCAAAAAAAGCCCCATTTCCCCTCTAAAAACGCTATTTCCCCAGAAATCAGTGCTGGCATCGAGCAGTGCCAAGGCACMGGCGGGCAGTGCTGACGGTGGGGGGAAAACGGCTTTTTTTGGGGGAAAATACGGCTTTTAGGGGGAGAATATCGCACTTTGGGAGGAAACATGTTGGTGGGGCACACATGGCTTTTTCGGGAAAAATATGGTTTTTAGGGAGGGAAACGCGGCTCTTTCGGGGGGGAATCATGGCTGAGGGGTGCTCCCACAGCCTCAGCTCGCGTTGGGTTCGTGTGAAAACAAAGGTGAGGCTCAGTCYCCGCTCGTTCTCCGTGCGAATCCACATCTCCCCTTGATCCGAGCGCCGGGCGTGTGTCAGTCCGTGGATTTCGGCCCTGGAATTGCGGTGCTRGAGCAGCCGAGGTGCCCGGCTCGGAGCTCTGCACCCCCGGGGGTTTTGGGGTGTCGCTCCCCATTGTCTCCGCTGCCGAGGTGCGTTCGGAGCTTTGGCAGCGGCTTTATTTGGGATCGCGTTCTTGTCACGGCGGGGCTGGGCTGAGCAGCCGCTGCAGGGGCTCGGCGGGACCATTATCTCATCCCAAACCTCTCGTCTTTCCCAGTGGCATTTTCCAGTCGGCTTTTGCAGAGGGGCAGGGCATTTGTGGGGAGGAGCAGGAGCAGAGCCGGGGTGTCTGSCTGTTAATGACCTGAACTCAAGGGAGTGCTTGGAGCGGGAACAAAAGGGGAGTGGGAACGCTTGTCTGTGGAGCGGGGATGGGAGATAACCCCGGCATCACCGCCAATGGCGTTTGTATTCCSGTGGCTTTAATGGAAGCCGGCTCGGGGCAGCAGCTAGAGCTCTTCCCCTTGGCTAAAAGGGACGGGAATTACAGTGAACTCCCGTGGAGGAGCTGCTGACCTAAATCTGCGCCCTGGCTGGGAAGGGGCCTTTTCCCACCTGTCCTGGCGAGTGAAACCTCCCGGACGGGCTCGGGGAGCCCCGGTCAGGGGCGGTGCTGCCGTGTCCTGACAAAGCCCTGCTGCAGCTGGGGCTCGGCCTTTCTGGAGATCCAATCCCMGAGTGGGAGCTTCCCTCATTCCCACAGCCCTGCGTGTTCCCACCACCCCCTCTCCTGAAAACCAGGATCSTTCCCTCAGGTTCCCTTCCCAGTGTCTCCTTGGGCTTGGCCTTTCCTTGGTGTCACAACTAGGAGAGCAGACAGCAAAATCCTGGGCAGAATGCCAGTTACTTTATAGAATCCAGGAGGGTTTGGGTTGGAGGGGACTTTACAGACCATCCCTTCCACTAATCCTGGTCACTCCTAGCCCCGTTCAGCCTGGGCTTGGACACTTTATTCCTGGTGCCTGTCTTGGCCATGGTGTTCCCACACTGGGTTCAATCCTKCTCTCCAGGGGTGTTGTGTCTCCCTGCTCAGGCAGTGGCAGAGCCACAGCCCRTGGTTGTTTTGGCATAGCAGTGATGTTTGTGCGTGTTTTTCCTGCTATGTTCCTGGGAGTTTTCCCTGACAGGTGACTCCACCCAGGCAGCATTTCTTTTCCGGGGTGGCAGGTGAAGCTCTTGGATTTGGAAAGGCTCCGGACAGTTTTATAGTTTTCTCTTGGGGATTTTTACAGGCAGTGTGTGMGATTTTAAATTTTGAGTTTACTTCAGCCTGTATTCCCTGGGACTCTGATTTTCGCTGCGTTTGGCTGTGGRAGCAGCCCCTGAAGGAATCTCACCTGCAGGACACGTGCTCCTGCCCTGCCTGGGGTTGGAATGAAGGTGGGGTTGGTTTATTCCCACTGCTGAAGGTGTGTGACCTGTGATTTGGGGATTTCAGCCACTGCGTCGGGCGCCTTCTGGAGAGGTGTTTGCTCCCTAGGAGAGCCAGGATGTGCTGCTTATCCCATCCTTAATCATGGGAAATTCAATGTGCRCCGCGACCTTCACGTTTGCCAGGAGTGACAGCAGCGGCAGGTTTGGAGTGGGAGGACGGGCACGGTYGGTTTGTGCGTTCCCAGTGCTCGGCTGATGCCTCAAGTTCTGTTTCCAGAGTTTCTAGGAGGTGTTGGGTTTGGGCACAGCCTGTTTCCATCCCAGCCACTTCCACAGGATGTGAGCGAGGGCTGCTGGAAAAGGCTTCCCAGTTCTGAGTAAACAGAGCTGTGCCTCCAAGGGAAGTGATTTTTCCCTGTGTGTTCCGTCAGGAYAGGCTTTGTTGGAAACCATCTATTCAGGCTTTGCCCTGATGRATTTTCCTAAGGTTCAAGGTGGGTAAGCTTCAGCTTTGACTCTGGAAAAGTAGCATTGCCTGGGGATGGCTGCAAGGGCTTGGGGAGGGTGTTTGAGCCAGGTTTGGCCCAAATCCAGAGAAAAGCTGGAAAGAGGACTCTGGGAAGTTCTGGTGTGCTCGGGGGGTGTTTCTCCAGGTAGGGGCTCCTTCCAGAGCGCATTTCTGCCCTGAGCAGCGCTGCCGGCATCTCCCCGGGCTGTCTCACCGGGCTGTCTCACGGCGTCAAGGCTGTGCTGCCAGGAGCAGCTTTTGATGGAGTTGGGAAATCCAGGTCAGAATTCCTTTTGAACTCACTTGCGTTGCWGGATCAAAGCAGAGCAGGGGTGACACGTCCACGTGAAAATGGTGGCTCGTGTCGAGCAACCTGCAGGAATCAGGGCTCTTCCCTTCAGGAATTTGCTGTTTCAGGAGCTGCTCTGGACTGTGTTCTCTCCCCCATTTCTATGGCAATCTTTAAATATTTATCTTTGCTTGCTGAACTCCCACTGCAACATCWGTGACTGTGAATCCTCGTTTTCCCCCATGGATGCAGTCCCAGGCAGCAGTGATCGGCAATTCTGGCACACTGCAACACTCCCTGGGTTCCAGACTCTCTTGGAAGTGCTGCCCTGGCTCATTTTGTCTTGTGCTTGTGCAAATTTTGTCATAATTTGGGGGTTGGGAGACTTACAGTAAGTTGGCAGAGCTGCTTTTATTTATTTGGAGCTTCTCATTCCAGGCCAGGTTGAACGGGGCTTGGAGCACCCTGGAAGGGCTGGAATGGGATGAKCTTTAAGGTCCACCCCAAACCATTCCATGATTTTGCTTCTTGTTAGGTTTCAGTGGGCAGATCATCATCTCTACTTTGAGGTGTGATTCAGGGTTTTCAGGGTAAAATGCAGCTCAGAAATGTTAGAATTTCACTGTGAAGTCGGGGTGGCTGCGGGAAGAACTGTCCATCCCCAAACACCTCACGTCAGGGAATCTGGGACACGGATTAATCTTTCCAACTGGGTTTTTGTCACTCTGGAGAGCCTGCAGCAATCCARATGATTTATTTGTGCTTTCAGAGAGACTCATGAGCCCTTTGGGTGCTGTTGTCCTCATGCTGAGCTTCCCGGGAGGGGGCTGGGCGTGGGAATTGCTGGTTTTCCTTGTCCCTGGTGCCGGGTACACATTGTGGCTTTTTGCCATCTACCCAAAACACCTGGAAGGAGAGAACCAAGCGGCAGCTCCCTGTGGAGCAGCATCACTGCATCCATTCTGGAGTKACTGGGTTCAGTTCCTCTGAGCAGCCGCCTTTAAACTGTCCTGCTCTTCCCAGAGCTGGTTTTGGGCCGTGTGTTTTCTTTCCCAGTCCCAACAGCTGTTGGGAATTCTGGAAACCTCCTGTACTTTYTGCAGACACAGACTYRTGTTGTGGCTCAGGAGGGGTACAGSGCATGCTTGAGYCTGCTCTGRACAGGATTCCTGATGTTTTGAGGTCCAGGGGTTCCATAAGATGTGATGATCTGGGATTTGCCCTGTTCWGCTTGGAATGGTGCTGGTTAATGGTGACTGTTGGGGTGACAGGATGGTAACAAAGGGACATCYTGGGAAGATTATTTTGTCATTAAATAATAGAGATTAATTTGAAATTAGCACAATTTCCCTGAATTTGTATGTGCTAGTTAACATAATATTGATTTGACTGGGTTTTTTGTTGTCTCTTTCTTAGTATTTAATATTTAAGCCTCCCTAAACAGCCATGGCACAAAGGATGGCAGGATTGAAAGAGAGCTCATGCTTTTCTCATCCCCAGTATCCACTGCTTCTGCTTCTCTGTGCATTGCCTTTCCCATTAGCTGAGGAATAAGAAAATCCTGTGAAACATAAGAGCAAATGCTCTGATTTATTCCACTCAAATGARTGGAAACTGCAGCAAATCCTCATCCAGCCCACTGGGTGGGTCAAGCTCACGAAATCTGTTTCAGATGGACTCCCTGGGTTGTATTTTCCTGTCCTGGCTCAGCTGTGTGGGGGTTTGCTGGTGGTCTGTGGGTTGCCAGCCCCTCACACTTCTCTGTGCCAGTGTTCCCTGTGGTTTCAGTCCTGTTTCTCCCTCCTTTCCAGCCTGGGCTCTGTGGGGATGCAGAGACCCTTCTGGTGACAGGGACAGGGTTGCACTGCCACCACCCCAGGCTGCTCTGCCCCTCATATCCATCCCTTCCTATCTGCTCTATCACCCTCAAAGGTTTCACTGAATTCTCTGTTCACTCTGTTTACAGCTGTTTGCTGGGAGCTGGTTGGGATTTTCCCCCACCAAGGTGCTGGTTTGGGGAACAAATGTGGAGGGGCAGCTCAGATCTCTGCTCTGTGATCAGGGACAGGATCCAGGGAGTGGCCGGAGCTGGGCCAGGAGGTTTGGGATAGATCTCAGGGAAAAGTTCTTCTGTCCCCAGAGGGTGCCGGGCACTGCCCAGGCTCCCCAGGGAATGGTCCTGGCCCCGAGGCTGCCAGAGCTCCAGGAGCGTTTGGACAGCGCTGCCAGGGGTGCCCAGGGTGGGATTGTTGGGGAGTCTGTGCAGGGCCAGGGCTGGACTGGGTGATCCTGTGGGTCCCTCCCAGCTGAGCACATTCCGTGGTTCTGTCCGTGTGTTTACRGGAGTCGGAGCTGCGGGACAAGAGCTCCCAGCTCCACTGACAGGGAACCAGGGACGCTGTCCAGGCTGCAAAGCACTGAGCTCACTCAGCCCCCCAGGATTCTGAGCAAGGAATTACGATGCCCCAAAGTCAATCATGTCTGGAAGCTGATATTCCTCACTTTCCCAGACCCTGGCACTGCCCCTTGCCAACACCAACATCTCAGCCATGGGCCTTTGGGCTTGTGGGTTCTTCTCTCCGTCCCCACTGCACAGCACAGTCAGGGGTGCACAGTCTGACAGAGGAGTGGTGTGAGTCTGCCCTCCCTAATTCCCATATTCTGCTGAAAAATCCCAGCCATGAACTCCAGCACATTTGGGGTTTGCACACACATGGGGTTTCCAACACCGCCATGGAGGTCAAGGTAGTGCTTAACACTTTTTGGGAGTATCACACTTTCCATCACCTTTATAGGTTTTGATCTGGGCATCAAAGAATCATGGRATGGTTTGGGTTGGGAAGGGCCTTAAAGCCCCTCCAGTGCCACCCCTGCCATGGGCAGGTACACCTCCCACTGTCCCAGGGTGCTCCAAGCCCTGTCCAGCCTGGCCTTGGAGTCCAGGGGCAGCCACAGCTGCTCTGGGCACCCTGTGGGGCCCTCACAGGGAAAAATTCCCTCCCAATATCCCATCTCTCCCTGCCCTCTGGCAGGGTTCTGGCACTGCAGGCTCTGCTAAAAGTCCCTTCCCTGTTTCTTGCCGGCACCCATCAGGTATCTGTTTCCCGCTGTCTGCATATCCCTCTGAGCGCTGGAGGGGCAGCAGCACAGGTCAGGGAGCTGGAAACCTCCAGTGCTGTAATCCCAGTGCTGCTGAGGGTTTGCTGGAGCCCAGCTCCTCGTGGCTTTTGTTCCTCTATCTGCACAGTGGGATTACTGCTGGGATGTTGTGAAGGCWTTTCAGGTCGTGTCTCTGTGCCCAGACTGTGTGTCTGCGATGGAAACTCCTTTTGTACCACCTGAGAGAGGGGAAATGCCTTTCATATTGCTGCAGCATGTTTAGCAAACAGATCTGCCTGTAAAGGCCCTGCTGGGGTCCAGCGCTGCTCCTGGGCAGGGTTTGGGATGGTTGATCCCTGGCTGGGAGCTTCCACCTCGGAGTGACAGGGGTGGGTGTGAAGGCGGCACACAGACTGGTTGGGTGTGAGGCACAGCCAGTGGACACAAAAGCAGTGTTGGGGGCGTGTCTGACACACACTGGGTGCCACAGCCCAGGAGTTCAGATCATGGGTGACATCAGGAATTTGTGRTGCTCATCCCTGATAATGCCCACTTGGAGATAGTGTTGGATGTCCTGCTGTCCTGCTTTGCTGACAGAACCATCACATCAGCACCGCTGCCAAGTCAGCAGTGCGCCTGARAGCTCTAGGTATCGATTCAAATTAAACCTTGGCCACCCAGGCTGCAATAAAATGGTTTTTTTTCCAGTATATCTTTCTCTTTTTATGGCTTGAAAGTCGGCAGCCTTGAGCTCGTCTTTGYTCCACTTGAAAGATCTGGGGACTGTTCGTGACTTGCGTTTTTTAGCAGAGAGAGGAATGTTGTGGTTGGTGAATTGGGGCTGAGGAATAATTTCATTTATTCCAAAAACAAAATTCTTATCCCCCTAACTCCTCCTTTGCAAGTGCTGGGGGCTGGACATGATCCAGGTGGGCAAGAGGCCGATGGCCTCTGGCTGGTCCCAGTTTGGRCACAGGGCCAAGCAGTGCCTGTCCCCTGTGCCGGTACTACTGGAACAGTCCTGGGACCCTCAGAACAAGAAGAAAACAGAGGGACTGGAGTGTCCAGGGAAGGGAACAGAGCTGGGATGGGTCTGGAGCCCCAGGAGGAGCTGAGGGAGCTGGAAAGGGGCTGAGCCTGGAGCAAAGGGGGATCAGGGGGGACCTTGTGGCTCCGCACAACTCCCTGACAGGAGGGGGCAGCCGGGGGGTTCGGGCTCTGCTGCCAGGGAACAGGGACAGGAGGAGAGGGAACGGCCTCAGGCTGGGCCAGGGGAGGCTCAGGGTGGACATCAGGAGGAATTTGTGCATGGAAAGGGTGGTCACACCTTGGCAGGGGCTGGCCAGGGAGGTTTGGAGTCGCCAACCCCGAAGGTGTCCAAGGCAGGGCTGGAGGTGGCACTCTGTGCTCTGGGCTGGGGACAGGGTGGGGATCGGGCACAGGGTGGGCTCGATGATCCTCAAGGGCTTTTCCCACCTCGGTGATCCTGTGAGATCCTTAGTGAGGAAAGGGCACTCAAGCAYGGGCACAGACTGCCCAGGGCAGGGCTGGAGTCACCATCTGGGAAGAGTTTCAGGAACAAGTGGATGTGGCACTTGGGGACATGATGAGTGGTGAACGTGGCAGTGCCAGGGTGTTGATGACTGACTCGATGGTCTGGGAGGGTTTCGCCAGCTTTACCAACTCCATGATTCCATAATGGATGTGTGAGTGCTGCTGACAACCACGTTGTGATGGAGAACCAGAGGTTGAAGTGAGAGATCCCCCAGGATGAGCTCCCCACTGGAAAACCCTGACTCTGACCTGGCTGTGCTCGGCTTCATTTTCCTGAAACTCCACCCTTCATTCCCACAGCAAAACATCAAACCTGAATTTTTCAGCTGTGTTGGACACTGGAATCTTGCCTGGTTGTCCTAGGTGATTCCTGGTTCTGTGGGCAGTGCTGCAGGGAGGGTGTGTTAATGTCAATTGTGCAAGTGCTGGTGATTTCTGAAGGGGGTTGGAAACAAAAAATTACAAAGTTTACTTTTCATCTCAATGATTCCTGATCCTGCTGCCCCTCTGCCTGATTCAGCAGGAGCAGGAAGGTCTCAAAATCTTGCACTAGGATCCAATAGATTCAGATGGGATATTGGGAAGGAATCCTTCACTGTGAGGGTGGGCAGGCCCTGGCACAGGATGCCCAGAGCAGCAGGACCC
>NW_026624436.1:39021-52573 GCF_030028575.1 Malurus melanocephalus
CCCGTGGAGCCGCAGGAGGTGGATGCACTCCCATCCCGAGYGGTCWGGRGTAGGAAATGCCATTTTCCTGCCTGCCCRGGTGCCATGGAGCTGCYGTGGAGCTGCTGTGAAGCCACAGGAGGTGGATGTGCTCCCRGGCTCTCCTGGCTGGGCTCTGTCGCTTGCCCTTCCTGCAGCGCTGCAGGGACACGTGGGGACAGCACTGCCTCGGGGGCTCTAACTGTGTGCAGAACAGATTGAACAGAATAATCCCACCAGCCTGTCTAAAAATTGGGAGTTGAGTCATCCAACATGTCTGGATGTTTTGTTAACAAACCCTTTTCTAAGGTATTTCCACGTTTTTCATTGAATTATTCYGCCCGGGCAGTTGGAATGTGGAGATGGGCGTTGGGCTGGATGGAAATGGAGAGCYGGAACTCACAGGAGTTGTGTTTTCAGGCTGATTTTTCTCATGAGCCAGGCTGAGCTGGATTTTAGGTCAGTGGCCGTGTTTTTCTCGTGGTTCCATCATAAATTCCCTTCATTTGTGCGGATGAACCAATTTCRGTGACTTTGGGAGGTTTCAGGTGTCTGGAGAACTCAGGGAATGCTGTGACATTTTTACAGTCTGTCCTCAAAATAATCATCCACAGCTTTCCAAGTACGTGTCTGGGAGCTCTTGTGCTCTCCTAATGGAGGAAGAGGGGACAGAAATTTCCGGGATCTCCTCGTGCAGGTTTGCTTGGTGTTTCCAGTCGGGAATTCTTGCCAATAAAGATCCTGGGCAGGTTTGGATAAATCCCTTTGGATGCTTTGATCCTATGAAGTTTAACCTCCGACAGTAGATGTTACAGCAGGAGGAACAGCTGCCCTTTGCCGTGGAAAAACCTCAGTTTCCCAGCCTCAAAGCCTTTTATTTGCCTAGTTAGGGATTATTCCGGGTTTGGGGAGTTCAGTTTGCAAATGAAATGGSATTTGTTTGCTGGGAAAAGTCAAGGTGAGGATAATTGGAATGAAGGGCTTGGCGGGAGCCAGCAGAGGGAGCGTGTGAGCCTRAAATCCTCCTCTTTTCCTACAGAATTTAGGGGATTTCAGGAGCTAGGGGAAAGGGAACAACCCTTGGACCCGAGCAGCTCCTCTTCTGCTGCCAGGGCTCGGCAAGGCAGGTTTTGGCAGGTTTGGAACAAATGAAGCTTTTCTAAGGGTAATGATATTGTCCAAAAACTTGGAAATTCTCCAAATCCATCCATGACAAGTASAGGGGTTCATGGGTAATGGAGATTTGGGCTTTTTTTCATGGTCTTCTGCAGGGGTTTTTAAGGATTGTCTTTTTTGGTGTAGAAATGGAAATACAGAACTTACAGGAGCTGTGTTTTCAGACTCATTTTTCACGTGAGCAAAACTGGGTTGGAGTTTAGGTCAGTGGAAGTGCTCTCCTCGTGGTTCCATTATAAATTTCCTGCATATTTATTAATATTTATGAAGCTCTGGAGCCAATTCTGAGGGTTATTATTGTTATTATTATTATTACTGCAGATTTCCCTCCATACACCTCAAGGGTGGTGTCATTAAACTCTGCTGTTTCCCCTTTTTCTGTGAACCCCACACCCTCAAACACATTCCCTGATTTGTATTCCAATAATTAATCCAGAATAAACCCCCACATTTCCATTCTGGTTTTTAGTGCATGAATTTTGTGGGAATACAGATTCAGCAGGATTTGTTTGCAGGTTGCTGTGCTGTTTGTGCAATAAATCCTGCTGTGTAATGTTAACATTGCTGCCTGTTTTTTACTGAAAGCTTGGAAAAAATGAGCAGGGTTCTTTGAAATAGCTGAGGGTCAGCTCTTCATGGGGCTGGGAGGAATCCYTGGGATCTTTATACCTTTTTATTGCAGAAATAGCAACCAAAATTYAGCTGTTCAGTGGGGAGCAGCAAAAATTATGTTGTTTGGAATTTTTTCCCAGAGTCCCTAAAGCCACTGTTTTCAAAGGCAAAGCCAGCACAGGAAGGTTGTGCTGGGAGAGAAATGCTGGAATTTTCAACCTTGCAGATGGAATTTAGGGATTCTTTGCTTTCCTGGGTAATTTGTAAAAAAAAAAAAACAATTTACTGTTGAAGAAAAAAAAACCAAACAAACAAAAATTAAACAGGGAAAGCTGTTCTTGGAAGAACTTTTGGAATTGCCTGTTTTGCAGGGATAAGGAGCATCCATGGTGGTGGTATTCCCATGGTCTTGCTCAACACAGATGGAATATTGCTCATCCCTCAGCTTCCCAGAGGCTTTCTTTTCTTTTTTTGACTAAAATCWGAGKTTTTTTCCCTAYTGTTGATTTCCAAAAGGATCGGCTCCAGCTGGTGCAAGCTTTGGAGGACTGGAAACATCCCTTCATTTCATGGTGTTTATCCCTATCCTGAATCCCGTGGTTCCCACAGACCTTTCACTCCCTGTGCTGTTGCTTTTATAAAATATTGCACTTTTCCTTGGCAATAGCGCTGGATTTTCCTCTTTTCTCCCCAGAAAAGCTCTCAGGCTTCTTTTAGGGTAAAACTGAGAGCAGGGAAAGCTGCAGGTGAAGTCTTTGATGGTGCAGCTGGGGAGACAAACACTGAAATAYGAAAAAGTGTAGGAAGAATCCTCCCCAGATAAGAATATTTTAAAGTAAAAATTAACCGTGTCTCTCTGATCAAAGAGGATTTTTGTTTGGCCTGGGTTAAGAAAATCAATCAGCCTGAAAGTGTCTCCTGGAGTGCTTCACTGGAGCYGCTGGCACGCGGAAGCAGCGATCCCAAAGTATGAGGAAGAGTCTGGAATGAGCTGAAGACAGCGCTGCCTTCCAGCCCTAAATGAGTACCAAGCTCCTGATTGCCAAGTGCAATTAAATCTTTGTCTCCTTCCAGCCCYAGCCTGGGCTGGGTCCTCTCACACACCTGGAATGTTTTGTTCCCRGTGGGAACAGCAGCAGCTCCTGCGGTGCTGTTTGGACAGAGCATTTCTTGTGGCCTGTGAAACCCTGTGAGTGAAGTGCTCTGACTCAGGACCAGCGCTCAGCTTCTTACTGCCAGTCAACAGCTTTCCCTGGGAGGCTTTTTTTCCCTTAAAATCCATTAAAAGGGGGGAAAAACAGGTGAAGAACCCGCGGGTTCAAGCACTTCTTAAAGCAGCTGGAAKCTGTGGAGGAGAGGAGGCAGCTGGGGTTGGGAGCCATCAGTGCCACCCACACCTGAGACTGGGGTACAAGGTACCAGGACAGGTGCCTACAGGTAGGAAAACCTGCTGGGATCACGGGGGGATTTGCAGGAGCAGGTTTGGAGCAGTGCTCCAGCTCGGTGGGGCTATTTTGCCTGCATTTAATATTCCTCAGCTGTTTGTTCCAGATAATTACTTTAGGAATAAATAGCAGGTTCTTAACTAATTTCAGGAGGGGAGAGAGGGAAAATTGAAGTGCTCTGAAAGGAGGAAAAGGATTACRGAGTGTTTTGCCAGCTGGCAGAGATGCAGCTTTTGGGAAAGGGCAGGCAGATTCCTCAGTGCCAGCAGAGCTCCACCGCCACTGCCCTTGCTGTGCTTCCATGCGGGGTGTTTGAAGCATTGCTCTTTGCTCTGGCTTTGGACTGATTCCTGAACCCCAAAACCCTCCCAGTGCTGGAACACAAAGGCTTTTCCCTGCAATCAGGAGGGCTCTGGGGTGCAGGATGCAGTGGAATGTCTGGGGGTCGTGTTGGTGTTTGCAGGACGGGGCTCTGGGATCATCCCGGCGTTCATTGGATTGCAGCCACTTTGGGGTGAGACACAGCTCTTTAAATCTCTTCATYGCAGCTGTTTGGGTGCTCAGAGATTGATTTTAGCCAAGGTACAAAGTGGAGCCCAGCATGGTGCCAGCAGGGAGCACCTGGAGAGCCAGGACGAGGCAAAAAGCGCCTCTTTAATCCCCAAAAATGCAGGAACACTCATTCTGCTCCTGGAATAACCAGGGAAAGCCCAGGTGAGGGATTTTTTTTTCCCAGGGATCTGCTGCACAGCTGGCAACAGGAGCTGCTGGGGTGCTTCAGCTCTTTCTCACCTGGGTTCTTTTACCTTTTTCTGTGTTGGAGCAGAGTTTTAAGTGAGGGCTTTGCTCTGCAATTCAGGGGTGGTAATTCCCAGCCCGCCGTTCCAAACAAAACCCACATCTGTGGCAGGTCAAGCTTGGAGGGTTATTTTGACGGCAAGCTGCCTTTTGGGAGCTGAGTTTATTGTTGGCCTCGTTTTCCTTCTGAGAAAGAACACAGCGTGGGTGTGAAAACTCCAAGGATGGTTATTCCTTATGCTCAAACATTTAGGAAACAAGGATTTAGCAAAGGAGATGCTTTGGAATATTTATAATGTTATCAAGTGGCTTGGGAAAAGCAGCCAAAACTCTGGACCTTCTCCATCCTCAGATCTGCTGTTTGGGGCTCCTTCTGMTGTTTTAAAATCAGCCTTAAAGATGAATTTTGTTGTTTTGTGCCTGTGATCAGCCTGCTGTGTTGGGTCRTTCCCAAGCCTGCTCCAGGGGATCCAAATGGGGATTTAACAGAAAACCCTTCTTTCTAGCAAGTGTTTGACCCTGCACTTCTCATGATTCCCTCCAGCAGGATTTGGGCCTGWTTGACAGGACAAATAAAGAACAAATAAAGGACAAATTAGAGCTGTTGGGGTYACATGTGGTCCTGACCCCCCAGCCCCACAGGGTCCTAATGTCCCCGGGCAGAGGCGAACGCCTCCTGCTCGGGATTCTGGCACGTTCTGAGGGTGGGGAACCTCCTCCTCCTCCTGGGGAGCTGKGCTGCTCCTGTTCCCAGGCACGGATGGAGGGTGGAGGGGGAAGGAGGGACTCTCCTCCTTCCCACCCTCCCAAGGCTGGAGCTCCCTGCACGGATCCGGCACAGGCACTTCCCAGCCGTGGATGTCTTTGCTTGGAAAAGGCCCAACCCCCTGTTTTTTAATTAATTTTTTGCACAGCTCCACTTTTCCCTTCCCCCCCTCCATTTTCTGTGCCTCAGCCCCTGGAATCCGTGCCTTTTCTGCTGCGTAAGGCAGGTTCTGGCAGCATCTCCTGTGTCACAGCATTTGGGCTGCAGCTCCTGCTGTCACAACAGTGGCTCCGGCAGCGATTGGTGGCGCGGGGAACGTGCGGAGCAGCTGGTGGGATGTGAACTCCGCACCGAGTTGTGCTGTGGCTTCTCCTCAAGATTGACAGCGCTGTGGATTTTCCAAAGCTGCTTCATCAGGGAGCCTGACAGGAGCGAGACTGATGTGTCGCCTGTCATTTTCCTGGGCGTGGATCSGTTGCCATGGGAAGCTTTTCTGCTCCCCGTCTCCACCGCCTGCTGTTCCCACGGCTCTCYCGCTCCGTGTGTGCCAGAATGGGAAAACTCTGGGTTTGTAACACAGMTCAGGTTGTTCCTGATCAATAAACCACGAGTGTAAATCAGGGCCATGACCCACACTGGTGGTTTAACAGGGTTTGTTTATCAGGATATTCTATCTATCAGGATGTTTCTATATCAGRATATTTATCCTGCTAGGTAACCCACATTAAACTATGACATAACTTAAATTCCTTCCAGCTGTATTTTCTGAGATAGTAAGGGTTTGGGAAAAAAGAAAAATTCTAATATTGAAGTGTGTTGGGGAAAAGACACATTTTGTGCACCCTTTTGAGGAGCTGGTTTGCTTCCTGGGCTTTGCAGGTTGGGTTTATCTCATGGAGTGTGTTGATCTGCATCCCATAACCCCGGTGAGCTCTGGCCCAGGGGATGGCTGGGGAGCCTCTGCCCTGGGGGCTTGGGAGAAACTCCTGCTGAGCAATGCAAGACCCGGGAGCTCTCCCTGGTTTGGGTCCTTTCCTCCTGCTAGGGAAAGGTGAAAAGGGAATTTCTGGAAAAGTGCCATGTCACCCTCGTGAGCTGTTGCTGTGGCTGGAGCTTTGCTCCATGAGCACTCAGGGAGCCGTTGTCTCCCTGGGTCTTTGCTCAGCCACCTTGGGAGGGAAGACTGTGGCTGCTCTCCTCGAGACGGGTTGGCTGATTCCTGGRAAAGAGAGTCCAGGGATTTGTCTCRTGCAGCAAASATGGATTGAAGCTCACACAGTGCCAGCTGCCCACATTGGACACAGCCTCGTTAAGGTGGATTTATTTCGTGATACATTTCTGTCATTGAGGCGCCGCCTTGGGATGTTCTGAATTGCTGGAGATACAACCTCTGATATCCCAGCCTTCCCTCAGCAGTGAATCCTGGGGGGATTTGCTTTCCTCACTTCCTGCCAGCAGGGCTGTGTGCAGGTATTTCACAAATAAAAGGAAAAGGGGTGTGAGGATGAGACAGGAATTTTTTTCCTCCGCAGTTGTTTGGGGTAAAACAGCCTTGCTGGCAGAACTGGTTCCACAGGGGTGGAGGGACTGTGAATGTCGCTGTGATCCTGTCCCACCTTGGGTGAGATTCCACAGGGATCCTTTCCCCATCCTGCTGGGCCCCACGGTGCAGGGCAGGGTGATGTCTCCTTGTACCCAGCGAGGGAGCAGCAGCTCCAGGGCTTTGGCTCTGGCTCTGCTTCCGACTGGAGGCAGCAGCAGGGCAGGGAGAGATGGAGTGGCCTGGGAAAACGCCATCCTAAACCACAAACCCACGTCCCCAACTCAGTGTGTGCTGTGGCAGAGCCCTTTGTGGGACATGCTCCCCTCTCAGTGTGATCCCTTTTGTGACCTCCCCACTGTCCCTTTTCCCTGCTGGCAGCTGTGACGTGGGATGCCATGGCCAGCTCCTCGGACAGTGAYGATGATGGCTTCATGGCCGTGGATCCAGAGGACACCGTGGTGGAAGGGACGATGGAGCAGGAGGAGGAGCCRCACGTTGAGCCGGAGGTGGAGGAGCCCAGGCACAACAGATCGATGCTGGAGCTGCCAGAGGAGGTTTTGGAATATATCCTGTCCTTCCTCTCTCCCTACCAGGAGCACAAGACTGCCGCCCTCGTATGCAAGCAGTGGTATCGACTGATCAAAGGTACAGGAGCGGTAGCGCTCTGCTCTCGCTGTGGCAGCAGCCATTTGTAGCCCAGCTCTCCTTCAGCTTTGCCCTTGTTTGCCCCTCAAACTCTGAAATCTGACTGCTGTGAAATCCCACAGAAACCCTAGCRCCCACAGGGTCGCTCACTTTGCTCAAGCCGGGGCTGTGACAGTACAAATTGAACCCCTCAGCTTCTCTAGGGATAGAAAACCCAGAGATGCTGTGGATTCCCATCCCTGGGAGTGTYTAGGGCYGGGCTGGACMGGGCTTGGAGCACCCTGGGATAGTGGAAGGTCCCAGCCATGGCAGGGGGAGGGAGCTGGGTGAGCTTTGAGGTCTTTCCAACCCAAACYCCATGACAGAGCAGCTCCTGGGTGCTCCCAGCGGAGCACTGGTGACCTTGGGTTGCAGCTTCCTCCCCGCAGCCCCTACCAGTGTCCCATGGCTAATGTGGCTTTAATTGTGCTTTGTTTGAGTCTTGCTCAGTAGTTAACATTCCCAGAGCTGCTGCYTTCGGCTCTGGTTCCTGCATCTCTGCTGGAGATAAGTGGGATATAAAATCTGCATGAATAGAGATGTGCATATTCCAGCTTCCTGAAAGAGCAGCCCTGAGCCACAGATGCTTCACTTTGCCTCCACACAGCGCTCRTCCCAGAGCCTCCTGGGGGTGTTTTAGTGCTGGAGAAGTATGATACAGCAAATAGGGAGGGAAAAGGACAAGGATACAAGCAAAACCTTCTGCTTCATTTTATTTTAAGGCACTGGGTGATTCCTGGTACAATTCTGTTGGGTGCACACTTTGGTCACAAGCTTYATTTAAAAACCAAGGAGTTTCGGAGGAGAGTGCAGTTAAATCTGTAGGAAATGGGACACGTTGCTGCACAAGGGGARTGTGTTCCTTCTGGAAAACACGGAGGGGTGTCAGGGGAGGAATGCCCTTGGCAGTCTGTGGGGTGTTGGCTCATTTATAGCCTTCTCCTCCTCTGAAAGCATTGCTCAGATTCCAGGCATTTCCCACTTCCCCAGAGCTGAGCAGACTGAAGGTTAAAAAAGCACAGCTACCTCAGCATGGAGTGTGGCCTGAAATTCCTCTTTTTGTGCATATTTTTGGGGCAGCAGCCACCCACAGCCCTGGGGAAAGGGCATTTCCAGGAGCAGCTGCCAGGRATGCAGCTGGAGTGGACWAACACCAATTGACCCCAAAAGGATKTGGKAAACACCCCTGGAGCAGGGGGATGACCAGCCGGAACACAGCGTGGCCTTGGGCTGTGTCACCTCCCAGGGGACACATAGTGCTGGGCAGCTGTGCCCTTCTGGGGCAATTCCAGCCAAAAACGGGTCTGGAGCCACCAGTTGTGAGCTGTGCCAATTGAGGTCACTCGAGGTGAACTATTGATTTGTGTTCTCCTGGTTCATTTTTCCTGTTCGTCAGGATACAGCTGCTGTATGTCCTGCAGCTCATGTTCTGTTTGCTGTGTGACTCTCAGGGATCAGCTCCTTGAGGAYCCAGGGCTTTATTTTTTATTAAAAATCCCTTCCTGCTTTTATCCCCACATGGGATTTCCTTCTGGCAGTGTTCCTGGCACAGAGCTTGGGGAGGAGCTCCTGGCAGGTTGTGGCATCCTCAGTGCAGGTGCCACCAAGTGTCTGCTGAGCTGCTGCTGCCAGAAACCTTCTCCAGACCCTTTTGTCCCCACAGGGAGCCGCCTCTGGCCCCTCCCTCACACAGAATTAGCGGCAGCCTGGAGCATCCCTGCTGGTTTTTATCACTGATGTCTCCTCTCCTACTCTTTTTAGATCCCTGGGCAGGAGATGCATCCACACCCTTAAAAATCGGYTGTTGCACATTATTTCTCCTCTGAGGCTCCTTGAGGGAAGAGAGGCCACCTCTGGGGGTGTGCTGAGGGTGCAGGGGGCCGTGGTGGAGCTGACAGGGCTGAGCAGCGGCTCTCCAGAGACTCCCAGCCGTCCATCCTTTCCCCAAGGCTCTGCTTCCGGAGCTGTGGGGGTGGCGTGACCCTGGTCAGGGATTTCTACATTGCCCATTTCCACCTCTGCAGAGCTCCCTGTTCTTTATTCTCGTTGATCCCTGCGTTCCCGGCATGTTGGTGACCCTGGGTGCCCTCAATGCCCCCGGGCATCCTGCTGACACCCTGCTCTCTCCCGCAGGCGTGGCCCATCAATGCTACCACGGCTTCATCAAGGCAGTGCAGGAGGGGAACATCCAGTGGGAGAGCCGCACTTACCCCTACCCCGGTACGCCCATCACGCAGCGCTTCTCTCACAGTGAGTATCTATGGCTGGGAAATGCTCTGGCAGTGCCCCACACGCCCCTCGCTGCCAGCGTGTGACCCACAGCTCTGCCAGCACCTGGCACGGGAGCAGGGATTCGGGAGCTGCTGCTCCTGGTGGGCTCAGGGATCCCGGGAAATGTTGATGGAGTGTTGGAGGGGTGGGATTGTGGCTTTCGTGCAGGGATCTTTCTGCAGTTCCTGTTCTTGGAACTGAGGTTGGAAAACTCTCCCAGGTCATGGTGTGAACCTTTGACCTAATCATGTCCCTAAGTGCCACATCCACGCACCTTTGGGCACCTCCAGGGGTGGGGATGCCAGCACTGCCCTGGCCAGCCCCTGCCAAGGCCTGATTACCCTTTCCATGCACAAATTCCTCCTGATGTCCACCCTGAGCCTCCCCTGGCCCAGCCTGAGGCCGTTCCCTCTCCTCCTGTCCCTGTTCCCTGGAGCAGAGCCCGACCTCCCCGGCTGCCCCCTCCTGTCAGGGAGTTGTGCAGAGCCACAAGGTCTCCCTGATCCCCCTTTTCTCCAGGCTCAGCCCCTTTCCAGCTCCCTCAGCTCCTCCTGGGGCTTCAGACCCTTCCCAGGTCCATTCCCTGCCCTGGACATGCTCCAGCCCCTTCAGGTCCTCCATTCCTGAGGACCCAAAGCTGTCCCCAGGACCTGAGCCTGAGCTTTGTGTCCTCAACAACCCCTCCCTCAGCCACCGGACTGGAGTCATTCCTGTCAAAGCTGCTGAGTTTTGTAAAGTGCAGCACTCAGGAATGGACACCATCTGCTTGCACAGTGAGGAAAATTAGAAATTTTCCAACATGCTGGGTTCAAAATCCAGCAGAGCTGCAGGTGGATTGGCTGWTGGGAGTGAYKGAGTCARCAGCACCYCTCAATGTTTGGGTGATTTTTAGCYCTGCTTCCAAKATTCTGGAGAACAGAAAGGGAGAAGATGCTTCASTAAAGTGTGTTTGAGGGAAGGATTTTGAAATAAACCCTGTTCTCTGTAGTGCAGTAGCACTGAGCTGCCTCAGCTCCACCAAAAAAAAACATAGCAAAAATTCCATCCTGTGACTCCACTCAGTGCRGGGTCTGAGCCCTCTGGGACGCAGCTCTTCCAGGGAGAAAATGGCATTTTTATAAGGGACAATAAACATGGTGCAAGCCCTGCCCCTCCAGGAGCAACAGGCACCACATTTTCATCTTCCCGAGCAATAATTCTTGAGGGAGCCACTGCCTCCTGCCAAGAACAGTCCKGGGCACACTGCAGGAGCTTTGGTGAAGTTACAGTGCTCTTCCGGATATCYTCCTCTTCCTCAGGGATGAAAGGCTCCACAGCTCATGGCTCTTTTGTAGCAGACCTGTCAGTGAAGTGTTCATTAACCGCTTCAATTTGCGTGGATTTCCCCTCAATTTCTCAATTTCAACAGCGTTTTTGCAGCTGCTGAGTGCTCGGGGCAGCTCAAAATTCCCTGGAAAAGGCTCAGAGCCGCCCCAAGGAGCGCTATGTGCTCTGCCATGTATCCTGCTGCCTGCCACGGGCTTCCTGGCTCCGGATGAGTTGTCAGGGTCCCCAGCTCTGCTGCCCTCGTAGCGTGTAATCCGCATTAGCCTTGCTCGGTGACAGTGCCACGGCAGCGTTATTAATGCACTTTGTGGGCACAAAGCTAATCTGGATTAACTTGTTTGCTGACTTAAATGGATTGGTTTGTGAGCAGCTGCCCGGATCTGCAGCCTCTGCTTTCCCTGCAGTAGCGCTCTGGGCCCACGGGCGAGATTCCAGTGTTGGAGCGAAGCTGCAAATCATCGATTCCGGAAATTCAGATCTCTGAACTGTCACCTGAAATCCCTGGGGATGGTGGGACCTGAGGGGGAGGAAACAGGAGCTTTGGGGAGTGGGGAGGGATGGAGGGAGGGCTCCCAAAGCCTGTTTGAGGGATGAGTGATTCTCCAGTTTTTGTGGGAAGACGTCACCGCCCGGGCACAAGGCACTGCTGCCATCAGAGCCCTGTCTGGGGCTCGCTGTCTCATCCAGGAATGATCAGAACTGTCCCAGAAATGCTCACAGGGAGCACAAAAGGACAAGGAGGGCAATTTTAAGCAGCTGGAGGTCAACGTGTCTGCTCTGAGTCCTGCCAGAGGAATGGCAGAAGTGCTTGCTAAGGAATAATGAATGAACGGAAGGTGCTGCCTGGGCAGGGGGAGCACACCGAGCTGTCCCTTTTCCAGAGGACRTGACTGAAGCTGCAGAGCTGTGGGACATCATATACCAACAATGCTGCGAGCTCAGGGGCAGAAATCTCTGTGTTTGGGGTTTTTGGGTGATGCCTGCAGGAGTCCCCGGGCTCTGTTCTGTGTGAGGCTGCGAGTTTGGGGGCAGAAATCTCCGTGTTTGGRGTTTTTGGGTGATGCCTGCAGGAGTCCCCAGGTTCTGTTCTGTGTGAAGCTTCGAGGTCCCAGCAGGGCGATGACTCAGTGGGTGAAGTCACTGCCCGTGGTTGGGAGCGATGTCAGGAGGCTCAGGAATGCAGGAACTGAAAAGCARCGCAGGAATGCAGCCCCTGTGCCGGCCATATCGATCCTGTGCTGCAGGAGTGACTAATTTTAACACTGATTTATTGTTATTGTTTCCACGGAGCCCGGGGTCGGTGGCACCGCGGGGGATGAGTAATTAGACCGATCTGTGAGTTTGACAAAGCCAGGGAGCGGCAGGGCTGGAATGTTTGCTCTGCAGGATGGGCAGAGCTGCAGCTCCTCCCAGCAGCCGGCCTTGCTCAACAGAGCCCGAGCTGGGGCTGCTCCCAGCCCCGCCCTGCACAGAGCAGGACAATGGGATCACAGTGGGATCAGAGGGAATGAGGAGACAGAGGTGTCCATGCAATAGAGAGGGACATGGGAAAGCTGGTGRTGTTCATCTGGAGAGGAGAAGGCTCCAGGGAGAGCTCAGAGTCCCTGCCAGGGCCTAAAGGGGCTCCAGGAGAGCTGGAGAGGGACTGGGGACAAGAGATGGAGGGACAGGACACAGGGAATGTCAATGCCCTTTGATTGTGATGAAGGGAATGAGCTTTCTATTCAGTTTTCCCTTCCCAGTTATCTTTGCTTTGGGTGTCGGCTGCTCTGGGGGAAAATCTCTGATGATTTGTTACTTAGGAGAGGGGAAAATCAGGAAT
Source organism: Malurus melanocephalus (assembly GCF_030028575.1). NCBI lineage: Eukaryota > Metazoa > Chordata > Aves > Passeriformes > Maluridae > Malurus > Malurus melanocephalus. The sequence continues at coordinate 51,483 of NW_026624436.1, forward strand.
GTGGTCAGAACCAGCTGCCTCTGCACTCTTTGAGCATCAGTGTCTTCAAACATCACAATTATTGATGCATTTCCAAAGAGAAGCCACTTGGGCACTGCTGAAACCCTGGGGGTTGCTGAATTTTGCTGGGACATAAAAACCCYAACTAAATCCATTCCATGTTTTCCACCAAAAAAATCACCCTAACATCATCAGCGACATGCTGATKTATTCCACAGCTGGTGTAAACTATATTTAAACATTTTATGGCATCATAGAATATCCTGAGCTGGATCCACAAGGATCATCAAAGTCCAGCTCTTGGCCTTTCCCCGACCAGCCCCAGCAATCCCACTGTGAAATTCCTGCAGGCTGGAACAAACTGCCATTTTCATTTGGCTTTTTTTCCTATGTTTGTTTTTTTTTCTCAAGCTGCTCTGTCTTTCTCATCTTCAGCAGCTTTGAATGACTCTGAAAAGAAGTAGGAAAGCACAGTTGCAATGATTTTGCTGTGGGATTATTCCACATGGGATTTTACAGGAAATGCAGGATTTTGCCCATCCTCCAAGGCAGATGAGCTGAGCAAGCCTGCTCTGCTCCATCTTTCATTTCCCTCTTGTCAGAGATCCCTGGGTGCTGCAGACACTGCTGTGGATTTGGGGTTTTTGCTGCAGAGCTGGTTTTGGGGCCAAAAGCTGTTTATTTGGCTGGGTATCTTGGAGGGCTGTCATCGTGGTGTTCCCTCCCCATTCCTATCTGTGCCTGATCCCATCCCCACGGAGCAAGGGCAATGCTGCTGGAAGATCCCGTGTTTCAGTGGGGCTTTGGGGTGAAATCCTGAGCAGAGAGCAAAGCCCCAGCTCAGGGTGCTCGGAGCAGGCTCTGTGGGCTGGGAGCRGGCTCAGGTAAGGGCAGTGAGCTGGGTGCCTTAATCACAGCTAAGCTCATTAATTACCAGCTCCTAAGGCCGTTTTCTCTGCACTGTGGGAGCAGCTCTGCTGAGGGGATAATCCCTGGGGAGGGTTCTCCCGGCTTCTGCAGCTTCACCCTGCTCAGGGACAGCCCTGAGGCACCATGAGGTTCCACTGGACTGAGCTGTGGGTGCTGCACCC
>NW_026624436.1:53776-56861 GCF_030028575.1 Malurus melanocephalus
TCTGTGTCTGAGCGGGGTTTGGGGCAGGCTCTGTGTCTGAGCAGGGTTTGGGGCAGGCTCTGTGTCTGAGCGGGGTTTGGGGCAGGGTCTGTGCCACAGCACCGCCTTGGGTGGGTTCTCTCGGGAGCAGCTGCTCCCTGCTGATTCCTGCCATGCAGGATGAGGGACACGGAGCAGGGCCACCACAGCCTGCATTGATAAGGCTGAGAGGTCAGGATTGTTCAGCTAGAGAAGGCTGAGAAATTGGGATTGTTCAGCTGGGGAAGGCTGAGAAATTGGGATTGTTCAGCTGGGGAAGGCTGAGAAATTGGGATTTTTCAGCTGGGGAAGGCCGAGAAATCGGGATTGTTCAGATGGGGAAGGCTGAGTGAGTTTGGATTGTTCAGCTGAGGAAGAAAAGGCTCCAGAGTGACCTCAGAAGCCCCCTCCAGTGCCTGAAGAGGCTCCAGGAGAGCTGGAGAGGGACTGGGGACAAGAGATGGAGAGACAGGACACAGGGAATGGATCCCACTGTCAGAGGGCAGAGGTGGATGGGATATTGGGAAGGAATTGTTCCGTCTGAGGGTGCCCAGAGCAGCTGTGGCTGCCCCTGGATCCCTGGCAGTGTCCAAGGCCAGGCTGGGCAGGGCTTGGAGCAGCCTGAGACAGTGGGAGGTGAAGCTGCCATGGATGGGTTGGCACTGGGTGCTGTTTAAGGTCCTGTCCCATGGTTCCATGGTGACAGTCAGTGTCCCAAAGCTGAGGTGTCCCTGCCATGGCAGGGGTGGCACTGGGTGCTGTTTGAGGTCCTGTCCCATGGTTCCATGGTGACAGTCAGTGCCCCAAAGCTGAGGTGTCCCTGCTATGGCAGGGGTGGCACTGGGTGCTGTTTAATGTCCCCTCCCGTGGTTCCATGGTGACAGTCACTGTCCCAAAGCCGAGGTTCTTTGCTCATTCCAGTGGCTCCCACTGCAGGTATTTTGGGGAGTGGAGCAGACAAGCCCGTGCAGGTGGGRGAGCGTGGGAACGCCAGCTTGTTCCTGCTGTCCAGGCACCCTCAGCCGGGCAGAAAAACACCACAAACTACTTCCCACACTGGTTTTGTGCTGAAAATGTCACCCATGACTGGGTTTTTTCCTTTTAATTTCTGAATCCCACTAAAATAACTTTGAGGAAAGCAGAATTGGGGGAAGYTCTTGGGGCACAGGGGGAAATCAGTGTTGAAGCAGCTCTTTGGGCAGAAGGAGCGCAGGAGCTCAGCATCCCCCAGCATTCCTCGCTGGGCACAGAATTCCCTCTGTCATGGGCATTTCCAGCTGTGAACACCTCACTTGGGGCTTGGGTGTCCATCCACACTTCCTTTCTGATTTTTATGTCACGCAGCCCCTGTGTGATTCCAGGGAGGAATGGGGGAGAATTCCATAGGAGAATTCCAGGGGAGAATTGAGAAGTCGTGGATTTAAACAGAGGGAGAAAACCAACCCTGGCCTGGCATCCCTCACTGGGCTCCAGGCTGGGCAGGAGCAGCACAAACAGGATGCTGGGCTCTGCAGAGCTCTGCTCTGCCCTGGGCCAGCGATTCCTGCAGCCCAGGGAGCTCCTCCACTGCTCTGAGTGCGGGGCAGGACCCAGAGCCGGCCCTGCTCCGGCCCCCAAGCTGCATTCCTCTGTCCCACTGACAAACGGCTCCTGCTGTGGGAACGCGTGTTGGGGTGAGGTCCCATGGGAAGATCCCCCGAGGAAATGTTCCTGAGTGCTGTCATGAGCAAGATGGGATTGTGGCTGAGAGCGGAGCAGCGAGCAGGGAGCGCTCTCGGTGCCGCTTTCCAAAGGGCTGAGTCAGCCGCGCTGGGATCGCACACAGCTCCCGCTCCKCCCTGGGTGCCCCAMGCAGGGGCTGCCTCTGCYGCAGGGAAAGGAGAGTKYYTGGAGGGGGCAAAGCAGGGAGCTTKGAAAGCCTGGGATGGAAATAAGGCAGGAGGGCGGTTTGTTGCGAGAACCCCAAAGAGCTGCTGTTGATTGATCAGTGCTAGTTGTGTGTGCAGGCAGATCGCTGTGGAGGAGCTCCCACACCTGCCCCACCAACTGCAGAGCTCGGGAGCACAACCCTGCCTCCTTCCCAGGGCCAGGTCTTGCTCCAAAAGGTTCCCTCACACTCCCCATGTGCCCTTGTTTRGATCTTCCCTAACGAGCCCTGGGCAGGGAGTGGGAGCTCAATGTCTTGGACACAACTTCAGCCTTTTCTGAGAGGCTTTTCCAGGAGAAAACACCCCTTTTTCTGTTGTTGTTGTTGTTGTTTGTTCCCACCTGTTTTCATCCGGGTTTTTTGGCTCCCAGGCATGAGATGACATCAGAGCTGGATAATTCCCCTCCAGCCTGAACTGCTTCATTTGGGAGTAAATATTTAGCCTTCAAAGAAATAATTGGCCCAGGTTGCTTTCATCTCAGAGACGGAGGAGGGAGATAATTACTTCAAAAAACCCTAATTTTTGAGGTTTCAGAGGATTTTTTTGCTTAGATCTGAAACAATGGCTTTGACGTGTGACTGATGGGGCTGGATCCGCACAAGAGAGTTGGTGCCTGGCTCTTGTGGAGAGCTTTGGTGGGGTTTGAAGCTCGGGAATGGMGGCTGGCGAGCAGCAGGAACTGTTTCAGAAAGGTGATTCCCATCTCTTCTCCCTGGAGCTCTCCTAGCCATGGTGGAGCTGTGTCCCAGGCGCTGCACTCCCACGCAGGATCCTGCCGGAGCAGGACAGGGATGGTTCCCAGCCCTGTGTATAGGAGCTGCTGGGCTGTCCCGGCCTGGGTGGTCCCTATAGGGCAGGCCCCTTCTCCTGCTGCTGGGGGTGCTTTCCTTGCCCTCCCCTGCACAGAGAATCGGGCAGTGCTTGGGATTGGAGCCCATCCGTGCACAGCGGGTCCTGTGGAGTGCTGGGGGTGTTTGTGCTGGAAWCTGTTTGTCCAGCTGGAGCACACTGGTTTCAGTGGGACAGCCCCTGGTGCTCCCCAAAAATGGGCTGGAACCGCCAGGAAAGAATCCAAACCCCRTCTGAAACAGAGACTCCCAGGACTCTCAGTTCCTGGAGAGGCTCCAGGAATGCTGGAG